>NW_028291202.1:0-214355 GCF_041222555.1 Hakea prostrata | reverse complement strand
GTTCAAAGGGTACTAATCAAAGGGTAGACTACATCGGTAGTATTCTAACATATAGGGGACCTCAAAACTCTAAATAATGAAATAAAACCTACCATATATGTAACTACCATGCATCATGAAGAACACATAGTAAGATAGAAGAGAACACTAGAGATCTATAGATTATGGATCATGGAAGGAAAACACAGTAATTAACTACTAACATGATCAACATAGAAGATCCAAAGAGATCAGAATTCAGATTAGAAGTTTAACAAAGATTAGATCATGGTTTGATCATGATTCCTTCAAAAGCTTGCAATGATCATGGTTAAGATCATTGTTCTAGCCTCAAATCCTTAGGATGATCATGAGAACATGTTCAGAGATTTTTGCAACAGAGAATGCAGCATCTCTTCTACTGTCTCAACTCAAAAAGGAAAGAAAAACAAAGATGGAGGAGAAGAAGAGAGAGTAGACATACCTTTTGATGCAAAAAGAAGAGTTTCGACGAAGATCCGTCAAGAAAACACCAAGGATGCAAGAGAGATGACTTGCAGAGGTCTTTGGTTCGTTCCAGAGAGTTTGGAGGCAGCAAATACGAAGTGGACTCGAGATTGGACTTAAATAGAGCAAGAACAACGTAATTGCCAAAGACAGCACTCATTGGTCGAGTGGATTGGTCGACTGGCCCAGTCGACCAATCAGTCGACCAATGCTGACAGCAAGACCAAAACAGGGAATTGAAGGTCCAGATCAAATCCAATCCTAAAGGGGTTTTGCACACAAGTCAAGTGACTTACCTAATAGGTAGAAATGCCTTCAAACCAAGATAGAGAGCACTCCAAGTCCATCAGCTAATCAGATCTTCATCAGGATTCAGTTTCCAAAAATAGAACCTCATCATCAACTTTCATGGATTCAAAGCCAGACACCAAGTCCTCCACTGGGATGGCCCAAAGCTGACTTCTTACTTTACTTCGGGTCATCGGACCTACAAATAACAAGGTTTCCGGGTCAAGGTTAGGGCTGGGTTTTACACTCTGATTTATTTAATCTTATCTTATTCATGATACTTAGTATTAACTGTTTTTACCATTGATTATTACTGTTCATGATTATATTACCGTGTATGTGGGAGGCATGGACCTCAGATCATTGATCCTTGGACTGTGGATCACATCCCGGGTATTCCAAATGGGGTACCGGCTAGGTGGATGTGACAGCATTTGGGTTGTGGAAGTTATCCCTATCCTATTGATTGTGGAATCACCCCGATAGAGCTTTGGTGGTAAATTTACAAAATGAAACTCAAAAATCTAGCCAAAAACCAAGATTTTGTGAATCTCAAAACCTTCGCCCATGGTTTTTACAGGGGCGAAAGCATAAATAGGAAGCAATAGAGTGTCTGAATGGAACCCACGATGCACTCTCAATAAGTTCAAATAAAAAGAAGTCCACCTCCGCTGTTGACCCTATCTAATATGGCAGTTTTAACTTTGAACTCATTGGATATGGGGTGACTAGTTGTAATTTTTTTCTTTAATATAATGGATCTAATTTTTGGAATTAACTAAGATTAATTAAAGTTCTAACTTTCTTTATTTTATTTTTAATGTGTGTTTTTCCTTTAGTCCCACATCGAAAATCGAGGAGCTGGTTTTTGATATATTAATTGATACTATCAAATAATCCTAAGTTTAAGATGATAAAATAACATGCTACGGCATGTGCATAGTGTACATGTGAGAGATCAAGATTGAATGTGGACAATATTAATCGGAATCAACCAATAACAATTCAAACTGACCGAAACACAAATGAAGATCTAATCAAAGATGTCGTCGGCTGTTGACCATCTCTGTCTTTTTTTGGGTAAACGACCATCTATGTCTGTATTGGAAAATTTTTTTTTTTTTTTTTTTGTTACGATATTGGAAAGTTCAACTGTCTAGCTTAAAGCATTACCCATGTCACACAGTAAAGACTAAAGGAACGAGGGTCTAAGGGGCAAAGACCAACCATTACAAGTCTAGCCATCCACTGATAAATCATTAATTTTGCATTGAATCTGTCGACCATTTGTAGACAATCCATTATCCATAGACTACATCTTTGGTTCAGTCCATATAGTTTTCATGATATCATACATAGGAAATCAAAATTGGATTTAGCCAATTTTGATACGAAGCAATCAATAAAATTTCAATTCAATCGAATTTACCAATCAGAAAAATGTAAAAGTGTCAATTTTCTACGTAATTGAATAAATTAATACATCTCATATCATTATAGTATCTAATACCAAATGGTATAGATATGTCATATCCTTACAATATCATATTTAGCACGTAAAATATATTTTTGAATGACATCAAACGGGCCATATAAACAAGAAAAAGATAGAAAAAGACAAAGTCAAATGAGTTATCCTTTCAAATTTTTACCAGAAAGCACTACCAATCTCACACATTAAAGATTGAGTCTCACGGATAAAAAGCATTCATTAAAGTATACCCATCTACCAATCAACCTTTAATTTTGCATTGATTCTTTCTACCACTCGTATAATTGCCTCCAACTCTTGATTGCCATTTGAAAAATGGGTTATGTGCTATTGGTTTAATCATGACTTAAAGCATCTTATGATACCATAGGAGACTAGTTGATTTGAAGTATACTTGTACGCTTTTCTCTTTTTCTTTTTAAAAAAGACACGTATTGGATTGTATATACAGGGTTAGTGCTATACAGTTCTCGATATTATATGATACATCACTTAAAATCACTCGATTGATACAATACTCGACATTGATACATTAAACCTTGGTTATTATCCATCAAGAACCCCTTCTTTAATTAGCTATAGTTTAGTAATTATATCAGTCCAGCTAAAAAAGAGTTTTGAAATTTACAAACAATGACTCGGATAACAGCTGAATTCACAAAATGAAACTCAAAAACCAGCCAAAGACCAAGATTTTATGTATCTCAAAACCCTAGCCCGTGGTTTTTGCAATGGTGAAAGCTGAAATAAGAAGCAATAGGGCGTCTAAATAGAATCTAGGAAGTACTCTCAATGAATTCTAGTGAAAAGAAGTCCACCAATGATGTTGACTCCATCGCACACGGCAGTTTTAACTTTGAACTCATCAAAGATGGGGTGAGTTGTTTTAATTTTCTTTGGTCTAGTCTAGTCCATATAGTTCTCATGATGATGCCATATCGGAGGATATCAAGATTGGACATAGCCGATTTTGATACGAATCAATCAATGCAAATTCAACTCAATTAAATTTGCCAATGAAATTCTAATCAAAAGATGTAACAAAATTTTAATTTGGTACACAATTGAATAAATTAATACATCTCATATCATTATCATATCTAATACCAAATGGTATAAATATGTCATATCATATCATTACAATATTATATTAGTGGGTGATAAGAGGAAAATTGCACTGAACCAATTGGACCGGGTTCACAGCCTTCGTCCTTGTCGGACCATGACCAGGACCCACCAAAACCTAATATAAACGATCATAAGGGCGCCACACTTCAGTTACCAGTCTCGTACGACCTCCCGATTATTGCGGTAGACGAAGCTGACTTGTAGGAGGCAACTATCGGCAAAGCGGTGAGGAAATCGTACTGAGATAGGTAACTACTTGCGTCCCCGAATATTTAGAGAAAAACCCTAAGATCGGACGGCCACCGAAAGAAATCGAGAATTTACTTAACGATCAAGAATTGGAGGTAAGGTCTATATAAACAAGTGATCAACTCACTCTGAAGGTAACTCAATCGATCATCTTCCATTCTATCTCTCAATTAAGCTTTGCAACTCGCCAAAGCTCTGTGGTGTTCCAACTACTGACTTAGCCTTTGGAGGTGGCCTCCTAACCACAGGGTCGGGCCACGTCTAACTTTATTTTGTAGGTCATTCATCAGTGATCTAAGGGCTGAGCAGATTTTGAACGCATCAGTGGGTAAAACATAGTTTTAAATGACTAGCCTATACTAAACCCTCCACCCCCAACCCCGCCCACCCTCCCACAAATAAAAAAGATAAAAAAGTGTCAAATGAGTTATCATTTCAAATTTCTACTCAAAGTGCTACCAGTCTCACACATTAAAGACCGAGTGTCGCATAGACAGAGAATTCACTGAAGTCTACCCATGTACAAATCAGCCTATCATTTTGCATTGATTATTTATTCCAATATATATATATATATATATACATATTTGTTCATTTATTTATTTTTTCCTTCCAGTGATGAATGGTGGATCCAATCCTCTACTTCCTGATTATTTTTTTCTTGATTTTGTGATTCTTGTGCATTTTCTATGAGTGTGATTCTAACGAATCAACAAACATTCTGATTCGATGATTGCTAGTTGACCTCGATTTTGAATGAGAATTAAAAAAGAGTACAGACATAATTGAATGAATACACAAGGTTCGAACCGAACCAAGGAGTGGAAAGTGACCAAGCTGTCGTACATGCAATAGACAGGATCATCCAGGCTAAGGGTTGAGATAAGTCCAAAATAGGTCACGCCTAAAAAACCCTTAGAACAAAGACTGTAGTAACTACAACACCAAAATACAACAAGAGATTCTAAGCTCAGGAGATGATGTAACCCAATGTTACAAAAAAATCTTCATTAATGGTCATGGCCGTATGAAATGGGATTATTGAGTATTTAATATTTTAATGTTTATGATTTCAAGTTATTTTGTCTTTTATGGGAATAGTGGAGTGTCACGATCATAAGACATGCGAGTCAAGACCAAAGAATAGAGATTCTACCCTTATCTTGTTCTTAAGACTTCTTCTCAATCTTTTCATGCCTAAATAGCATCTTAGACTACAATTATAAATTACAATCAATAACAACCCAGTTGGGCAATTCGTAAACCTCAACTCGTCTAAAGTTCTGCTTCATCTACATCTCAGGATTTTAACAAGTTCAAATAGCTGAGTCAGTAAAGTAGATCAATGGGTTTTATCTCGGTGGTTTTCTTTGTTCTCCTTCTCGGGTGTAGCAACCGCATGAGTTTGGTGCTCTCACAGCCAAAAGGATCAAATGAAACATATCACTTAGCCTTGTTGGCTTTCAAGGCTCGCATAACCAGTGATCCTTTTCATGTCGTTAGCTCCTGGAATGACTCCATCCCCTATTGCGAGTGGCCAGGCATTATATGCAGCGGTCGCCGACATCCAAACAGGATTAGAGGCTTGCGTTTACAGTCAAGTGGGTTGGTGGGATCCATGGCTCCAGAAATAGGAAACCTCAGTTTTCTTCGAGAGATTTCACTCTATAACAATAGCTTTCAAGGTGAGATCCCTCATGAACTAAGTTATTTGTCAGGTCTCCGTTACTTATTGCTATTCAACAACTCATTTGAAGGGGAAATCCCATCCAACATATCACAATGCTCCAACCTTATTAAGCTCAGTTTGGGCCGCAATAATCTTGTAGGAAAAATCCCAATAGAACTTGGTTCCTTGCCAAAGCTTCAAAGTTTTTCATTCCATGTGAATATGTTGACCGGACAGATCCCGGCTTCTTTTGTGAATCTTTAATCACTCCAACTCATTTCTGCTGCATATAATGAACTGAGTGGAAATATTCCTGATACCATTGGCCAAATGACAAGATTAACATCTCTTGGGCTTGCTGTCAATAAGTTATCCGGTACGATCCCCCCCAATATATATAATCTTTCTTTACTTGAGATTTTTGATGTTGGAAGCAATCGACTTGAAGGGAGTCTTCCAGCAAATATAGGCTTCAGTCTTCCTAATCTGCAGCTCCTCATAATTGGTGATAACCAATTCCATGGATTGATTCCGATTTCTATCTCCAATATATCAAATCTAGAAAAGCTTCACCTTGGCGAAAATAATCTTACTGGCCAGTAGCCATCAATTTTGGAAGCCTATCAAAACTCAATTTTGTTTCAATTGTCTACAACCATTTGGGAAGTGGAAGGTTTGATGACTTGACTTTTGTCAACACAATAACTAATTGCAGTAGATTAATAGGTTTGCAATTTGGTGATAATCAGTTTGGTGGCATTCTCCCCATGTCCATAGCAAATTTGTCAACCCAATTACAAAGGCTCTATCTGTCACACAATCATATATCTGGAGATATTCCAGTTGAAATTGGGAACTTGTAAGCTAACAATTCTTGGGACTATCTTGGAACTTACTCCAAGGAAGCATTCCAACTTCTATTGGAAGATTACAAGCCTTAAATGGGCTTTATTTATTTGCAAACAGATTCACAGGGCCAATCCCTGATTCTATTGGAAACTTGACAGCATTGGTGGAGCTCGCATTAGATGACAATCACTTGGAGGGGAAAATACCTTATAGAATTGGAAATTGCAAATACTTAATGTACTTTATCTTTTCTGGAAATAGTTTCAATGGCACCATCCCTAAAGAGATATTCGATATTTTCCCATTATTAGAGCTAGGCTTGAGCAGAAATTCTTTCATTGGTGCTCTACCTTTGGAAGTGGGTCGACTGACTAATCTTGAAATCTTAGATGTTTCTGGGAACAATTTATCTGGAAAAATCCCGAGTACCCTTGGTGATTGTATAAGCCTAGAACACCTTTATATGAAGGGTAAATTACTTCAAGGATCAATACCGTTTTCTCTAAGATACTCTCTAAAAGGCCTTCAAAATTTAGATCTTTCATACAACAATATCTCTAGTTCTATCCCGAAATATTTGGGAGCATTTAAGTTTCTACAAAACTTAAATTTATCATTTAATGATTTGGAGAGTAAGGTGTTAGTAAATGGGGTCTTTGCAAATCAGAGTGCATTTTCGATCATTGGAAACAATAAACTATGCGGAGGCATACCAGAGCTTCATCTACCAATATGTCAGTATGAAAAATCTAAAGGACATGATCAAGCTCATGTTTTCAAGTTGATCGCCATCATAGGTGGTTGTGGGGGCTCTCTATGTTTAGTTTGTATGATTGTTTTTTTTCTTTATCTACCGAAGAGGAAAAGAAACGAAAAAAACCACTTCATTCTGCATAGAGGGTCGTTATTTTAATGTCTCTTATGCCCAACTCCTTAAATCTACCGATGGATTTTCTTCTTCAAATTTGATTGGAGTTGGGAGTTTTGGTTCAGTGTACAAAGGAGTTCTCAATGGTGGGAAAACCATAGTCGCAGTAAAGGTATTCAACATTCAAGAAAGTGGTGCTTCTAAGAGTTTCATGGTAGAATGTGAATCGCTAAGTCAGGTCAAGCATCGTAATCTTGTAAAAATCTTAACCTGTTGCTCAAGCATAGATTATGAAGGAAACGATTTTAAGGCTTTAGTATATGAGTTCATGCCAAGTGGTAATTTGGAGAGCTGGTTACATCCACATGCAAATGGCATACAAGATGAGCTAAGGCACTTAAACCTTGTACAAAGGTTGAATATTGCCATCGACATTGCAGTAGCATTGGATTATCTCCATCACCATTGTCATATACAGATTATTCATTGTGATATAAAGCCAAGCAATATTCTTCTTGATGGTGATTTGGTTGCACATTTGGGTGATTTTGGGATTTCAAGAATTCTTTCAAAAGCCACAAGTAGATCTCATAATTTCACAAGCTCAATTGGAATAAAGGGCCCTGTCGGATACATTCCACCGGGTAATGTTCATTTTTTGTTGAACTAAGTTAATATATTTTTCTTATTTGACTAAGCTTCACTTATTACAATTAATCTAATATTTGCCTTATATTGATATAAAGTAAGTTTAATAACTTTATTCTTTATTTTTTTCTACCATGCATCAAAATACTAACTTAAGACGCATAAGTTACAGAGTATGGTGCAGGTGTTGATGTTTCAACGCATGGTGATGTCTACAGCTATGGAATTCTCTCGTTAGAGATGTTCACAGGAAAGCAGCCTACTCATGAAATGTTCAAAGATAACTTTAATCTTCATTCTTGGGCTGAGATGGCTTTGCATGATGGGGTGATATCTATCGTTGATCAATCACTTCTTTCAATAGAAGATGAAATACAGGCAGTAACACTCATAGTAAATATCACTGGAAATAAAGGTCATGTGAAGGATAGAGTTCAAAAATGCCTCAATTCAGTTATCAGAATTGGACTTACTTGCTCAGCTGAATCACCATGGGATCGAATGGAAATAAAAGATATACTCAAAGAGCAACTTTTGATCAAGGACACTTATCTTGGAGTTCACACTCACTCACTGATAAAGGCTATGAGTACTACTGGTAAGCCATTATTTCCTTCAAATTTGAGTTTGTTATAATTGTTGATACAAAGCAACCTTTTCCTTTTATATATTTATTTATTTTTTGAGTTGATTATGATAATTATCTTAGTTATTTGGATAATATGGTATAGATCCATTTTTTTTTTTTTAAGGTTATGTGAGAAAGATATTTTTTTTTTTTTAAAAAAAAAAAAAAAAAAAAAAAGAAAAAAAAAAGAGGTTTTTGTAAAAAAGGGGAATATTAAACAAAAGTTTAGTACTCACATTGGATTTATTATTATTAGGGTAAATATCACTTACCTCCCCTCTTAGCTGGACAAATAGCACTTACACCCCCTCTTAATTGGATAATATCACTTACCTCCCCTCTTACCTAGCAAGCATATCAAACACCTCCCCTCTGTTAACTTTCTCGGTTAAATTAAACTTGTACCGTTAAATATTTTTCTAAAACCCCAAAATATCTTTGGTTAAAAATATATTTTTATTTTAAACCCTGAATTACCGTAATCACCCTAGTAGTTAAAATATTAAATTACCCTCAATTAAAATAATTGTTAAAAATCAAAACACCATAGCTAAAATCTAAATTATCTTTAATTATTAAAAGCCCAACATACCCTTTTTTTAAAAAAATAAAAATTATCAAACAATTAAAAAAAACCAAAAATAGTAGTATGCGTTTAATTTTATCAATATACCCTTTGTTTTTTAATTGCATTTTTAATTTTACTTGATTCTAATACGTGTTTTTTAATTGTTTCATGATTTTTTTTTAAAAGGGTATGTTGGGCTTTTAATAATTAAAGATAATTTAGGTTTTAACTATGGTGTTTTGGTTTTTAATAATTATTTTAATTAAAGGTAATTTAGTAGTTTAACTTTTTAGCCAAGGGTATTTTGGGGTTTTAGAATAATATTTAACGGTAAAAGTTAAATTTAACCGAAAAAGTTAGCAGAAGGGAGGTGTTTGATATATTTGCTAGGTAAGAGGGGAGGTAAGTGATATTATCCAACTAAGAGAGGGTGTAAGTGCTATTTGTTCAGCTAAGAGGGGAGGTAAGTGATATTTACCCTTATTATTATTATTATTATTATTATTATTATTATTATTATTATTATTATTATTATTATTATTATTATTATTATTATTATTATTATTATTACTATTATTATTTAATAATCACATATGGTTGATCTAGGGGTTAGTCCGAATTAGCTTTATTTCCTTTTTTATTTTTAGGTTTTTTTGACCCCATTTACGTACCCAAAAGGAATGATTTTTGGGTAAAGAGGGTTCGTGTCATTGACATCAATCCACTATCTTTTCAACTAAGGCATATGTTCACGGGCGGACCCATGAAGGGGCCGACGGGCCATGCCCCCCCTCCCCCATTTTTTAAAAATAATATTATTTTTCTTTTTTATATAGTTTTTATATAAACTTCCTTAATTTTTCTAGCTTTTTCTCTTCTCACGTGTGAAATGTTACTATTTGCCCCCCCGCCCCCCCAATATTGAGAACACTTTTCGAAGGTAAACTAATGGTTATAAATGTCATTCCTAATTAAAAACTACCTCCTTAATCCCTATTTATTCTCTCATCTTTTCTCTCTCATCTTTACTTTCTATTTATTCTCTTCTCTTTCTATAAAAGTGGGTTAAGAATTTTTTTGAAAAAAATTCTTATTATGTATTCAAAATTTCATTACTAATTAAAGCCAACTCTTCAATCCCTATTTATTCTCTCCCATCTCCTCTCTCCTTCTTTTCTTCCTATTTTTTCTCTTCCTTTTCTATAAGCGTGGGTTAAGAAAATTTGAAAAAAAAATATACTCCACAATTAGGCACTCTTTCTCTTTTTCAATTTATTTATTGTTTCTCTCTTTCTCCTTTTTTTGTTGTTCTTTTTATTTGATTTTATATTATCTATTTCTTTATGCAATTTTTGTTATTTAATTTTGAATTGTGAATAAAATGTTTACAGTTAGTAAGGTAACTAACTATCATTGGTTTGCATCTCTTACCTAAAAAAAAAATTTGTTTACATCCCCTGCCAAATTTTTTTTTGGCTTGCATCTAACTTTTTAGGATTGAAACTTGAAGTCATGTGTTTATAAATTTTTTTGTATTGTTGCTTTAATTTACCTATATTTTGTTGGGAAAAAAAATCATTATCAATAATTTAACTATTTTTTCAAATATGTGTGGTCCCTATAAAATATATGTGGGCATATTCCTTAATATAATAAAATAATTTTGAGGTGGGATCCTCAATAGGTCTTATAAGGGCCCACAAAATATGTGTTGTAAAAAAACATTAGTGCTTCCCTAACGGGAAGGTTAACTGGCTTTCGTTTTTCGCCCCCCACCCCACTATTGAATCCTGGGTCCGCCCCCGTGATATGTTGCAAATCAAGAGAATTGAAAAAGGAGCAAATTTTATCACTCCGCTATACTTGGGGTTCTATTTATTAAAGATCCCCTACTCAAACACTCACATTTGATTCCCAAAAAATTCAACTCTCACCTCTTCTTCTACCCAAATGTTTTTGAATTTCTAAGTTACCCCTTGACTTATTTAACCCAATTGGGTTTTTTCTCTAGAAATGAGCATGTTCACATTGACTGGCTCAAGTTAAATACTTAAACCACCGAATTAACCTTGTATCCTTTCAAACAATGAAATACTAATTACTTTCTACCGAAAGAAATTAAAAAATTAAAGGAAAAACAAAACTTACCATCTTTTTCTCTCTTCCAATCTTATTAAAGACGATAGAAAATTTCACCGTCAAACCAAATGTGTGACCTTTTTTTTTTTTGAGAAGCTTCGCAGTGTAGGGATTTTTTGGTTGGAAGTCGGCGGTGTTTCAGTCTTTGAGAATACACAAGAATACTTTAGTGGTTCAAGTAATAAGTTTGAACCAATTAATATGAACTGAATCAACTTGAAAGAAAGAAACCGGTTGGGTTTAAAAAAATTGAGGATAACTTACGAGTTAAAAAACATGAATAAGAGGGAGAGGTGAGAGTTTGGATTTTGGGGAACCAGATGTGAAAGTTTAAAGATAGCTCTCTAAAAACGATCGTATATACAAATGCTTAATTAGTACTGAGTTCCTAGGTAATGAAGTGCATGTTGTTAACAGCATATGTTTAATGATGAATATATTATACAAAATTTGTTATGCTGCTGCTACTGATTGTATGTTGAGGTAATCATCAATAAGTAAGGTTTATGAATAGCAGCATACTAAAGGGGGGGGGGTATTTACATGTAAATGTATACTAGTACTTGTTGTGTCCAAAACTGATGACAATCCCAATCAAGTGTCCTGACCCGCGCTCACGAGAGAGTCAGTGTGGACCAACCTATTGTAGGTCTAGGAGCTGCTCTGACTATCAAATCAGCCAAGAACACAATGATGAATGCTTCGAGCATGAGTACATAGTCCATTCCAATCCAAGCCATCACCCACTGGGAATAATATCATGCCCGGATAGGCGGTTATTTCCTTAGCAATCTCCGGCTGATGACCTGGTCAAACTGCTACTAGGGCCTGCTTCGTTGTGCCAGCCTAACCCGGCCGGGTCCTCGTTTTTTCTGAGCCTAGTGACTCAACCGAGGTAGCTTGACTCGCGTCTATCTCAGAGCTCCCCAGTCTTAGCTATTTCCTTTTACCCTTATTTAGTTGGTGTTCTGTAAAATTTATTGTAACCTAATACTCTTTTTATCTATCATTTTACAGGTAAAGGAAGAATGAATCAACACTTCTAAAGAAGGTTTCTAGGAGTATTAAATTACTTTAAATTTCTTTCAGTGTTTTGTAAATCAGGTTACGTAAGGAAGTATGTACCTAATACTAATATATTTTACATATGGAATCTACGTATTGCATCCACCACTATTTCTTTCAAGGTAAGTTGTTTTTGAATTTTAAAATTAATCAAAGCCTATAGTATTGTGTAGCCAACTGGCCAATTTTAGGGAGATATTTCACTTTATTTAGTCACTTTAAGAAATGCAAACGTCAGATGCAATTTTTTTTTTTTTAATGAATTAAACTAAACTTACGATACTCCTACCACATTTATCTAAATTGAAATTTGGAATAAGAATAAGAAACCTAGCCGCTTATCATCTAAAGAAGAGATAAAACGAAAATAAACAAAAGCGTCAATAAATACAATAAATTTATAGAAAGGCACAACTATAAGCATCTCAAGTTAGTATCCATTGGGCAAAAGGGATCACTGAATGGAGAGAAATTACTAATAGAAAAAGAACAGTATATAAATTGGATATCTAGCTAAGTACAACCCTAATTAGGATCCACTGGGGGGAAATGGGAACAACAGTATAAAGGAATAGAAGAAATTAATAATAGAAAAAGAGCAGTAAATAAAATGGGTTTTCTAACGAGAGAGAGGCAAGACTATAAGGCATCTCTAGGTAAGATCCATTGATGAAGCAGAAGCAATAATAATAACTGAACAAAAGGAAATTAACAATAGAAACATAATAATAAATAGAATGGAACTCTAACTAGAGAGAGGCATGACTCTATGCATGCCACACCCCACCCACCTAGTGTTGGACTCACCTGAATACCCGTAGATATGATTTACAATCACAAAGGTTGAAAAATGTCATATTGGCATTGTGAAACCCAACCCTAACCTTGACCCAGAAACCCTGTTGTTTATAGGTTCGACAACCTGAAGTAAGGCAAGAAGTCAGCTTTGGGCCATTTCAGTAAAAGACTTGGTGGCTGGATTGAAATCCATGAGTGTTGATGTCAGTGTTCCATTTATGGAAATTGCATCATGTTGAAGATCGGATTAGTTGATGGACTTGGAGTGCTCTCTGTATTGGTTCAAAGGCATTTCTACCTACTAGGTAAGTCACTTTAGGTGTGTGCAAAACCCCGTTATGTTTGGACTTGATCTGAGCCTTCAAATCCACTTTTTGATCTTACTGGACCAGTCGACCAATCCAATCGACCAATTGGTTCTGTTTTGCTAATTAGGTCGTGGCTACTCTATTTAAGTCTAAATCTCAGGATTACTCAGCCTCCTCTGCCTCCTAAGCCTCTGGAACGAGTTAGAACTCCATTCTAATCAATTTCCTTGCATCCTTCGTTGATATCTTGCAAGAACTCAAGTAATCTCCTTCCTCTTGCATCAAAGGTATGTCTACGCTCTCTTTTTCTTCTCCATCTCTGAATTTCTTTTCTTTAATCTTGTTCTTGATTGAGATCAGGGAGGAGATGCTGCATTCTTGCAACCATCTATTCCATGATCTCATTCTATTGTCTGAGATCTATGATCATCGTCATGATCTTAACCCTAGCCAAATATTTTCTTGAAACCCTAACCCTTGTATGATCTTTCTTGAATGATTTTCTTGTTGTTTTTGACCAAACAATTTATTCCCTTTCATCCTATGATCACAACCTTTTCATGAGAGCCATAAAGGTTGAAACCCTAGTTTCTTGGGTCAAATCAAGAACCCATATTTTGATCATGTTAATAGCCAATCAATGTGTTTTCTTTACAAGATTTGTAACCTATCATCCTCTAGTTCTTTATCCTTGATCATACCATACTTTCTTCATGATCCATGATTAACCTAATTAGGGTAACTTTTTGGTTCCTAATTTGTAACTTGAACTTGATTCGATTAGTGTTTTGATGTCCTCCATATTCAAGTATGCTGCCATTGTAGTTTCCCCATGATTTTGTATCCTTTTGAACCACCAAATTTGGTTCTATATTCCCAAAATTCTGATTCTTGAAGGCCACTGTCTCGGTTGGTCGACTGGGGGAGTTGACCAATCCAATCGACCAATGAGTACAGTAACTTCATTTTTGGTCTGTTTTGATATCTTACCTTTTAGGTATCTTTCCTAGTATGTTGTATACAATTGTTTAGGACTTTCTTCTCAGGTTTAGTCAAGGTCTTACTTGATTCCCTAAGATTCCTCTGCGAGTTATATAAGGTAAGGACAATTATTTCCTTATTTACATAGATCGCATACTCTCTGGTTTCTACTTTATGAAACTATGAATTTGTTTACTATTGTTGTACTTTATACTTCTGATATACTACTGTAAGTACAATAGCACTTGCTCATGTATTCTTTTTCATTATTCATGCTTCTATGAATTGTTTATTATTGCTTGATCGGATTATGCTTTTACATTCTCTTTTATATGATGAATTGTTGGTTGTGTATGTCATAACTGATCTGAGAATGTGTTTGATTAAGTATGGTTTGGGATTGGGAGGTGTCCTTTTGACACTTCTGTCCTTGGACAACTATGGGAATAATATGGGATGTTTCCAGAGATGCCCATCGACGCTTTCCCGAATCATTGGATGTCATACCTAGGGCTGTCTAGCAGTGTTTGGCTAGGATGTCCCTGTTATGTCAGACCCGAATCGGAAGGGTATTGAAACCGAACCACCCGTGGTAGCAATGTGATTCACGGGCGCTCATGACCGATAACCAACCCGTGAGAGGACGGGAATCATGTTGTGGGGGCCATTTATTGGAGGGTTGCATATGGCTAGACTTGGGCTCATGGGTGCTTAAGACCGGTAACCAACCCGTGAGAGGACATGAGAGCTTCCCGTTTACCATATGTGGATAACCAATAGGGTTGATGAGTCCGTAGTCCGGGACTATTAGGACTCTAGTGGAAAGGATACCGGAAAGGATCTCCCGGGGCGAGGAATGGAAGTATCTGGACCTGAGTTGATGTAACTGAGTAGATGAGTTCCATTGGGCTAGGCTTTGACCCTGACATGCGCCGGTACTTAGACCAATGGTGATGTGAGAGAGCGGTGACTTAACCCCCAACCATGGATTGTCTCGAGGGATGCCGGACCCACTACCAACCGGAGCCGTGTGTGTGACCTTCCTAAAGAAGTATGGTGCTATGACTTAAAGCATGTTTGCCAATAGAGACCATCATACATAGAGTTTAGAAGCATACATACATTATCTGTTTCATATTGCATTGCATCTTTTTATGTTCTGCCACATGTTATTTATGTTGTTATGGATTAACTACCTTACTGAGTTTCTTCGAAACTCATTCCTTTTTGTACAATCTCTTGTTAGACTATTCTACAGGGAACGACTACTATGACAGACAGTACGATGAAGTGCAAGCCCGATGAAGCGTACTACACGCAAGGTGTTGGCGACAATCAAGATTACTCTGATGATCCCTCAGGCGATCAAGATGCGTACTACGATTAAAGGCAACGTGGTGTTGGACCATCTCCGTTGGATTGATGAAGTCCACTATTTTGAAGATGTCATCTATAGGATAGAAGACTCTTAAGTTTAGTTTATCTTTCTTAGTTCCTTTGATTTAGTTGTAATTCCTTTTAGACTTACATACTACGTTCTGCTGTATTTGTGGAGTGAGTCTCCACCTCTCTCTCTCTACTCTATTTTGATATCTTCGGATATCTGATATCATTTTCTACACTCTGATTATATTGTTTATTCATTTCTTAATTTGAATTTTTGTTTATAATATTTAACCTTGATTATTTCCTGTTTATGATTATGTTATTGTATATGTGGGAGGATGATTTCCTCGATACTTGATCTTCGGGGCTGTGGATCACACACTCGGGTATGCCAGGTAGGGTACCGGCTGGGTGGATGTGACAAGCATTGCCACATCAGCCTCCATTAGCTTTGATTATAACAAACATAAAGTACTAATGGCTATACTGAGTTGTGTATGTCCTATTTAATATCAAAACAAGGGACCTAATCCAACTCATTGCTGGATGCTCAAGTCCAAGTCAAGACCGGCAAGATGGACATGAAATCTAAGTCAAGATGAGCATGAAGAATGGAATACAAAAAGACTCAAGAATATCAACTCAAGCTTAAGCAAGAAGATTTAGCAAACTAGGACCTATGACACTTTTGTTCACATTTATATGTAATTGCACTCATTTTCATCAAAACCATGTGCATCATGTCATTAGATTGACCTAGGACACATTATAAATGTGTATGAAAACTTAAGGTTGGATAAAAGACCTCAAATACCCCTTAAGTCCCATTATGTGCCTGTATGTTGTAAACAGACATCCGTTTGGTCTCAGACAGCCATCCGTCTAGTTACAAAAGCCCAGATGGATTTTTCGTCTGGTTACAACAACCTAGGAAATTTTTTTGTCTAACCAGATGGACATCCGTTTAATTAAAAGTGACTTAACAGCTATTTTTAAATCAGACGACGATCCATATGTACTAAAATTACACTCAACTTTTTAGGCGTTGGGAGGTTGGGCCAAGCAATTGAATGGCGTCTTTATAAGCCCAACCACTGCCATTTGAGAGCTTTTACCTTACCACTTGAGTTTTTTCTCCCCAATTACTCTCTAGCTCTCAAGTCTGTCAAGATTGACTTGTTATTGCCTTCCATCCGATCTCATCCCTGAAAAATATTCCAAGGTGTTAAGTACGCTTGTGGAAGCTAAACTTGAGGTGATTGAAGGCTTTGGTGGTGCATTCATTTCCATTTGAGCATAAACTCTCATTGCTTCACACTCACATAAGGGGTAAAGTGTCACACCCCTTGTTAGGTAATATCCTTTCATTTCTTGTATCTTGCTATTCAATTCTAGTCTAGGTTTGACTAGAATTGATTAGAGTGCTCTTGCCCGTGAACAAAGACTGTAAATGGTGCTCTTGCCCTATTGAACATAGATTGTAAGGGCTTAACTCTCTACCTAATGTATTGAAATACAATCATTCGTGGAATACTCTCTCGAGGCCAAGAGAGGAGTGGATGTAGACTTGTAAATTTGAACGACTATAAAATCCTTTCGTCGTGGTTGATTGCAATTGTTCATTTTCATTTTAATTCATATTTAGTCTTCAATTTGCAATTAAATTGAAATATTGGGCAAATCTACTAGTTGCAATCTATCCACCTCCCCAATCCCCCCCGCCCCCACTCTCTAAGTTGCATTGAAAATAAGGATCAAGTACATATATAGTAGTAGTACCTGCAGAAAAGTCTAACAAAAGATGTTGCAAAAAGAAGTGAGTTCAAAAGAACTTAGCAAGGCAGTTATCCCATAATAACACAGATACATGATACAAAGCATAGCATGATGCAATATGATATGAAACACATGATGCAATTATGATTATAATTCTATGTATGCTAATCTCTATGGTAGACATGCTTTAAGTCATAGCACCATACTTCTTTAGGTAAGTCTCAGTCACTCAACACCGGGGGGAATTGGGTCCTGCGTCCCTCTCGGACAATCCATGGCTGGGGTTTCGATCACCACTCTCTCACATCACAATTTGGTCTAAGTATTGGCGCATGTCAAGGTAAAGCCTAGCCCAATGCAAGTCATCTACTCAGTCGTATCAAGTCATGTCCGGACACTTCCATTCCTTCCATCCGGGATCCTTTCTGGTATCCTTCACACTAGAGTCACAGATATTACCCACCGGACTCACCAACCCTATTGGTCATCTACAAATAGTAGACGGGAAGCCCTCACATCCTCTCACGGATATGACTCACCGGTCTCAAGTGCCCGTGAGCTCAAGTCTAGCTATTTGCAACCCTACCAATAAATGGCCCCTTTCGGGTATTCGGAGTATGGTTTATGTCCTCTCACGGGTTGGCTATCAGCCTTGAGCGCCCATCAAACCATACCCTACTACGGGTCGTTTGGTCTCAATGTCCTTCCGATTCAGGTCTGATACGACAGGGACATCCTAGCCAAACACCACTAGACAAGTCCTATGTATGTCATCCAATTATCCAAAAAAGTTTTGATGGGCACCTTCGGAGAACATCCCATACTATTCCCTCCGATGCCCAAGGACAGAAGCGTCAATAGGACATTCCCCAATCCCAAATTATACCTAAGCAATCACATGCTCAAGTCCATCATACCATATACAAATGATACATCATCATAATAGAGGTTAAGTCCTAACATCGCAATGATTCATCATATATATATATATAAGTCACAAGGATGACTAATCATTATAACAAGAAAATATATAAACACAATATTACTGTTCTAAAGCATGTACAGTAGTCCTATGATGTCCAAAAGTAATAAAGAAACTATGTTCACTAAGTTATGAACATCGAGACATAATCACATAGCCTATGTATTTATAGTGATAACCGTCCTTACCTTAGGTTGTATTGATGATGATCCAAGGGTCATAAAAGAATGATCCAATAATGGTATTAAGACCCTAGACAAACATAAATGAAAAATTAGAGAAGAAATCGGGAAAATCGAAGGTCAAACGGGTCAAAACGGTGAAGAACACAGTTCAGCACCTTCTTGGTTGATGCTCCTTGGTGGATGGGATCAACCAAGAAGGATCGACCAAAGACAGTATAGGGCTGCAAGGTGGATTTTGGTGATTTGGTCCAAAATCAGTCTTCCGAGGCTCGGATCGATCCAAAAATTGGAGGGATGATTAATAACAATATAAGGACTCTATACAACAAGAATTAACACAATCTAATGGCCCAATTGAAAACCCCCAAATTGAAACCCTATGTTCTAAAGACAAGAATCATAGCATGACTTGAAATCAAATGAAATTGCATTGGAATTGAATGAATTAGCTAGGGGAACTGATGGAAATGGATTAGAATCATATGCTAGCATAGATCATAGACATTGTACACTATATACCTCAGTTTAGGACAAGAACATATGAAGTTAAGATGAAAATCAAAGTAATGCATATGCAAGGATTGAAATGAGAGCATAGCATCAGTGGAAGTAGAATGAGATCAATGATTAGCTAAGAGTGAACACTTGGAGTGATGGTTGCAAGGTTTCAGCATCAGCTCCAAGGTTGTAACAGAAAAAAAAAGAAAAAGAAAGGAGTAGAATAGAGAGTGAGAGTGATGAATCATACCTTGAATGTGCAATGGAGACAAGAGACAATGATTGTAATGATTGGGGGCAAGAATCCTTCACAAACACCAAAAGGGTGCCTTGGGAAGCTCAATTCTGGTTCTCAGTGGTCTAAATTGTAAAACCCAGCCCTAACCTTGACCCGGAAACCTTGTTATTTGTAGGTCCGATGACCCGAAGTAAAGTAAGAAGTCAGCTTTGGGCCATCCCAGTGGAGGACTTGGTGTCTGGCTTTGAATCCATGAAAGTTGATGATGAAGTTCTATTTATGGAAACTGAATCTTGATGAAGATCGGATTAGTTGATGGACTTGGAGTGCTCTCTATCTTGGTTTGAAGGCATTTCTACCTATTAGGTAAGTCACTTGGCATGTGTGCAAAACCCCTTTAGGATTGGATTTGATCTGGGCCTTCAATTCCCTGTTTTGGATTTGCTGTCAGCATTGGTCGACTGATTGGTCGACTGGGCCAGTCGACCAATCCACTCGACCAATGAGTGCTGTCTTTGGCAATTAGGTTTTTCTTGCTCTATTTAAGTCCAATCTCGAGTCCACTTCGTATTTGCTGCCTCCAAACTCTTTGGAACGAACCAAAGACCTCTGCAAGTCATCTCCCTTGCATCCTTGGTGATTTTCTTGACGGATCTTCGTCGAAACTCTTCCTTTTCGTCAAAAGGTATGTCTACACTCTCTTCTTCTCCTCTATCTCTTATTTTCTTTCCTTTTTGAGTTGAGACAGTAGAGGAGATGCTGCATTCTCTGTTGCAAACATCTCTGGACTTGTCTCTCATGATCATCCTAAGGATTAGAGGCTAGAACAATGATCTTAACCATGATCATTGCAAGCTTTTGAAGGAATCATGATCAAACCATGATCTAATCTTGTTAAACTTCTGATTTGAATTCTGATCTCCTTGGATCTTCTATATTGATCATGTTAGTAGTTAATTGCTGTGTTTTCTTTTCATGAACCATGATCTATCAATCTCTAGTTGTTCTCTTCTACCATACTATGTGTTCTTCATGAATCATGGTAGTTACATATATGGTAGGTTTTGTTTCCTTATTTAGATTTATGCTTTTAAGCCTATTTCCTTGAAAATCTAAGTATGTTTTCATGATACCTTTACCTGAAGCAATGATCCATCCTCCTAGTGTTCTTGTCTTTGATTTCTATTTCGAATTCATCAAGATCCATGGTTGATCTAATTATGGTAACTTTTTGTTTCCTATTTTGGATCTTGATGTCTTGTTTGGATTAATGTTTTGAGGTCCCCTATATGTTAGAATACTACTGATGTAGTTTACCCCTTGGTTAGTACCCTTTTGAACCACCAAATTCGGATTTCATATCTTAAAACTCTGTTTTTTTTAGGCTACTGTCTGCATTGGTCGACTGATTGGTCGACTGGACCAGTCGACCAATCCACTCGACCAATGAGTTCAGCAACTCCAGGATTGGTCTGTGTTGGATGTTTTGGTATCTTTTCTGTTAGGGATCTTTCCTAATATGTTGTATACACTTGTTTAGGACCTTCTTCTCAAGTTTGCCAAGATCTTACTTGACTTCTTAGGATTCCTTTGCGAGTTATAAAAGGTAAGGATGGTTATTTCCTTAATTACATAGATAGCATGAATCTAGTTTCTATATTTGAATACCATTGAATATGTTTCCTTAATTAGATTCTTACAATGATATACTACTGTTGCATAACCTTAATTACAGTAGCATTGCTTAATCATATTAAATTGATTAATGTATGATTTACTTACCAATTATATACAAGTGATTGTAATTATTGATTTCTTTCCATATATGAAGTTACCATATATGTGATGATATGAATTGATGCATGTGTATGCTTAAGTATGGTTTGGAAAGGAGAGGTGTCCTTTTGACACTTCTGTCCTTGGACTACTACGGGAATATTATGGGATGTTTCCGGAGATGCCCTCTGGACACCTTCCTAAACTGTTGGATGACATATCTAGGATTGTCTAGTAGTGTTTGGCTAGGATGTCCTGTTATGTCAGACCCTAATCGGAGGGGTATTGAGACCGAACGACCCGTGGTAGCAATGGGGATTCATGGGCGCTCAAGACCGGTAACCAACCCGTGAGAGGACAGGAATCACATTGTGGGGGCCATTTATTGGTAGGGTTGCATATGGTTAGACTTGGGCTCACGGGAGCTTAAGACCGGTAACCAACCCGTGAAAGGACGTGAGAGCTTCCCGTTTACCATATGTGGATGATCAATAGGGTTGATGAGATGAGTCCGTAGTCAGGGACTATGAGGACTCTAGTGTGAAGGATACCGGAAAGGATCGTCAGGGACGAGGAATGGACGTATCTGGATCCGACTTGATGTAACTAAGTAGAAGACTTGCATTTGGCTAGGTTTTACCCTGACATGCGCCGGTACTTAGACCAATGGTGATGTGAGAGAGTGGTGACTTAACCCCCAGCCATGGAATGTCCCGAGGGATGCCGGACCCATTACCAACTGATGATGAGTGATTGAGACCTTCCTAAAGAAGTACGGTGCTATGACTTAAAGCATGTCTGCCAATAGAGACCAGCATACATAGAGTTAGATTCATTCATTCATTGCTTGTCTCATATCATATTGCATTTATGTTTGTTCTGAAATCCTGCCATTTATGATATTATGGATTTAATCGCCTTTACCGAGTTTCTTTGAAACTCATTCCTTTATTGTACAATGTTTGTTAGACTATCCTGCAGGTACTGAATACTATGACGGTTCCTATGAAGAAGCGCAAGGCGAGGAGGCATATCTCCAGGAAGGTGATTGCGGTTACCACAATTACACTGAAGATCCCGCGAGTGGTTATGCTCCGTACGATGTTTAGTCCGACCATTGAGTGGAAGCGTCCTTGTGCCATTTATGAGATTTACACTTATAAGGATGTTGTCTATAAAGTGGAGAACAATTTAGTTACCCATTGTACTTGCTACTGGGATTAGATTTTGTCTAGTTTATTCTCTGTTCGAGCTACTTTTCCGCTGGTTGTAGAGTGGGATTTTTGCCTCACTTTACTTATCTGTCTGGACACTCTGATTATACCTAGTATTCTGATTTATTTATGATTCATTCTTTCCTTATTGGATCTATGGTTTATCTTCCGCACTTTTATTATGATTGTTCATGATTATGTTATTGTTTATGTGGGAGGTTGATTACTCGATACCTGATCTTCGGGCTGTGGATCACACTCTCGGGTATGCCAGATAGGGTACCGGCTGGGAGGATGTGACATAAATGAGTGTAGTTGTCACATCCCGCCCTAAATCCACCAAGGAGGTACGCTATCTGGATTACTCGGGGAGTAAATCACGGTCCCGCCGACCAAGTTTAGGAACAATCATAGTCACTTAGCACAATAATATAATCAAAAGCAATAACAATTCTTTGTATTCAGATAATTTAATAATAAAAGTCAAGAGATGATCTCGGAAGGATCACAAAGGACATCAGAGTGCGAAAAAGATACCCATAAAATAAATGATCAACATGCAAAGATGAGGTGGAAATTCCCTCTACAACATTGGCTGAAGGTAGATCGAATAAAACTAAGGGTTACAACTGGTTCCCAGAATGACAAGGGAACAAACTAAACTACATTCTTGACAATTCAAGTAAAAGGGTTAATAAAGGAATGACACAATATCCCATCCCTAGCACCCAAGTGCAAAACCGGACTACTCCGGAAAAGTCTCAATCTAGGACTACTAGTCTTTATCAGCCTGTTCACCGTAACCAGTGTGGTACGAGTCACCAACTTGGTCTTCAGAGTGTTAACTGTCATAGTCAATAGTAGTAGTACCTGCAATAGAGTCTAAAAAAAATGTTGCAAAAAGGAGTGTGTTCAAAAGAACTCAGCAAGGCAGTTATTCCATAAAACATAAGCCATATGATACAAACCATAACCTGATGCAATATGATATGACACATGATGCAAGTATGATTCTAACTCTATGAATGCTAGTCTCTAAGATAGACATGCTTTAAGTTATAGCACCATACTTCTTTAGATAAGTCTCAGTCACTCAATCACCGGGGGGAATTGGGTCCTGCATCCCTCTCGAACAAATCCATGGTTGGGGTTTTGGTCACCGCTTTCTCACATCACCATTTGGTTTAAGTATTGGCGCATGTCACGGTAAAGCCTAGCCCAATGCAAGTCATCTACTTAGTCATATCATGTCAGATCCAGATACGTCCATTCCTCCCATCCCGGGATCCTTTCCGGTATCCTTCACACTAGAGTCACGGATATTACCCACCGGACTCATCAACCCTATTGGTCATCCACAAATAGTAGACGGGAAGCTCTCACGTCCCCTCACAGATATGACCGACCAATCCTCTAGCGCCCATGAGCCCAAGCCTATCCATTTGCAACCCTACCAATAAATGGCTCCCACAATAAGATTTATGACTTCTCATGGATCATTTCACCGGTCTTGAGTGCCCACAAATCCCCACTGCTACCATGGGTCGTTCGGTCTCAATGCCCTTCCGATTCGGGTCTGATACGACAGGGACATCCTAGCCAAACAACTAGACAATCCTATGTATGTCATCCAATAACCTGGGAAAGTGTCGATAGGCATCTTCGGAGAACATCCCATACTATTCCCTCCAATGCCCAATGACAGAAGCGTCAATAGGACACTCCCCAATCCCAAGTTATACCTAAGCAATCATATACTTAAGTCCATCATATCGCATACATTTGATACATCATCATGATAGAAGTTAAATCATAACATCGAAATGATCCATCATATATACAAGTAGCAAGAATAATAAATCATTATGACAAGAGTATATGAAATCACAATACTACTGTTCTAAAACATGTATAGAAGTCCTATGACATTCAAAAGCAATTATGAGGCTATGTTCACTAAGTTATGAGCATCAAGACATAAGTATATAGCCTATGTATTTATGGCGATAACCATCCTTACCTTAAGTTGAGTTGATGACGATCCAAGAGTCACAAAGGAAGGGTCCAATAATAGTGTTAAGACCCTAAACAAACATAAATAAAAGATTAGAGAAGAAATCGGAAAGATTGGAGGTCAAACGGGTCAAAACGGAGCAAGGTTGCTGTCAGAAGCATGTTTGGTCGATGCTCCTTGGTTGATGGCATCGACCAAAGAGGATCGACCAAAAGTGGTTTCCGGCAGCAAGTTGGATTTTGGTGATTTGGTCCGAAATCGGTCTTCTAGGGCTCGGATTGATCCGAAACTTGGAGGGATGATTAGTAACAATGTAATAACACTACCTAGCAAGTATTATCACAATCCAATGGTCCAAAAGAAAACCCCCAAATTGAGGTCTTATGTTCTAAAGACAAGAATCCTTGCATTCATGAGAAATTGATGTAATTGAAAGGGAAGCTAGGGAATTAGTTGGGGAATGGGTTAGGAACAAGGTTACAATCATTTGCAAGCCAGAAATTAGACTAACATACTCCACATCTCAGTCTAGTAAATGTAAATGGGAAGAGACCTTCATGGCAAGGTGTTTGCAAGGTTGCAGCACCTTGGCCATGGTCTCATCAGTAAAAAGAAGAAGAGAAGTGAGTAGAATAGAGAGCAAGAGAGAGACTCATACCTTAGAAGATGATAATAGGGTCAAGAGACAATGATTGCAATGATTGGGAGCAAGAATCCTTCACAAATACCAAGAAAGTGCCTTGGGAAGCTCCACTCTCGTTCTCAGTGGTCTAAATGAGTGTAATAGGGCTCAAAACACAAGGCTAGTACATATAGATGAGAGAATATTCCAAAAAGCATCTTTTACTCGAATATGGGCAACTTTGGTCAATGCTCTTTGGTTGATGGCATCGACCAAAGAGGATCAACCAAAACAGGTTTCAGCAGAAAATCCAGAAATAGTTCAGCAACTTCAGACAGGGATTCAGAGGGCTATACGGGGTTAAATTGAATGGGGTTTTCTTCTACAAGTCAATCAAGAAGGCTACTTTCAGGAAATATCTTCGGATTGTGCACGGGAGTTCATTAGGTACTTCAAATAGGTCACCCCTCTTCAGTGCGCAGATTCTCACTAAACACCGACAATGTACCCAAGTAAGGGATAACATAGTCAATGTCCATGGGTTTCAGGTCAAACACCATGTCTTCCACAAAGAGAGCCAATAAGGACTTCTTCCTTCACTTGTCTAAGGAAAATGTCAGACATAACCTCCTAAAGCTTTCAAAGATAAAAACACTGAACTCAAGGTCTAATATTAAGGTCTAACATCAAACAAGTCTTTTTTTATCTCAAAGCAATTAGGGCGTTCTAGTTAGGTTTGGGCTGAATTTCACAGTAGTAGGGTTCAAAACACAAGGATAGCATAAATAGATGAGAGAATATTCCAAAAAGCATCTTTTACTCTAATCTGGGCAGCCTTGGTCGATGCTCCTTAGTCGATGGGATCGACCAAACAAGTTTCAGTAGAAAATCAGCAATAGTTCAGCAACTTCGGACAGGGATTCGGAGGGCCATACGGGGTCAAATTGAGTGGGGTTTTCTCCTACAAGTCAATCAAGAAGTCTAGTTTCAGGAAATACCTTTGGATCATGCACGGGAGTTCATTAGGTACTTCAAATAATTCATCTCTCTTTGATGCGCAGATTCTAAACAATCACTGACAATGCATCCAAGTATGGAGCACCATCAACCATATCCAAGGGTTTCGGGTAAAATACCATGTCTTCTACAGAGAGGGCCCATAGAGACCTCTTCCTTCACTTCGGGACATGGATCCACCCTAAGGGAAAGGTCTGACATGACTTCCTAAGGCTTTCAAAGATAGTAACATAGAAATTAAGGTCCAACATCAAGGTCTAACATTAAACAAACCTTTCTTTATCCCAAAACGAATAGGGTGTCCTGGTTAGGTTTGGGCTGGATTTCACATTCTCTCCCCCTTAAAAAATTTTGTCCTCGAAATTGGGAGAGTACTTGGCTTCCAAAGAGATGGAGAACATTGCTTTTATCTTGACCTTTCTTCTCCCAAAATCTTCGGAAAACAAGTAACAGTAAGTCTTTTGTAACAAAAACAAAGGAGTAATTAAAATCAAATCGAAAGTATGATCATGGCTTCATGAAGATTTCACAAGGATCATAGCGAAGATCAATATGAAGATCATAAAACCTTCAGAATGAAAGGAGATTGTAGAAGAGATGGTTGCAAGGATGCAGCATCTTCTTCATAGTCTCAATCACAAAGAATAAAACATAGTAAGAGTAGATCAATACAACACATGAGAGATTACTAACCTTTGATTCAAGAATAGGAGATGAAAAGCTTGAAGTCTTGAAACAATTAGAAGGAATAACAAATCATGAAGATCACACTTGATTTCCCTTTGAAATCATCATGTGGGGAAAAACACAAGGTTATAGAGTGTATGGAGATCCACTCTAAAACAACAGGGATAGAAGGATCAGTCATGGGAATGACTTAAGATCACGCTCTTATCAAAGGGAATATGAGGCACAAGAAGAAATCGTAGAGAGAATAGATCAGCTTCGAGGTACACTTCTACCGAATGAAACTAGGCAACTCATACGACAGAGAATAAATCAAACAATGTATATGGTAGGTATGCATTTGGCACATCAGCAAGGTTAGGGTTAGGTGGGATTTCACAATACTGGACTTTGAGAAGAAGTTACAGCTTGTTGGAGAAGAGCTTGGTCGATGGACTTGACGTCACACCCCACCCAGCCGGATCTGGTCATACCCAAATGCCCATGGGGGTGATATACTGCAAGATCTAGGTTCAGTGACAAATCCATACAAAACATGATATAGCATAATTAATTGGACAAGAATAAATCAAGTTCAAGTAATAAATTATCAAAACCGAAATAATGGTTACAGTTATCCATTACTTCAAATCAAAAGGTATAACATTAGAGTTTTGAAAAGAAAAAGATAATTTTCATTTCAACAGAAAACGAAACTAAACTAATTCTCTAATATTCCCACCCAAAAGAACAGTCTTAACATTGGCATGAAGCTCCATGCGTGTCCACATCTTCTTCGGTCACTCCTTCAAGAAAATATGTCGTCAACGAATCCTCCATTTGGAAGAAGTCCTCATAACCTGCAATATAATTTAATAGAAAAAGACATATAAAAAGGAATGAGTTCAACAGAACTCATCAAGGGCAACTCAACATCATAACATGCATCCATTTACAAGATTCCACACCACACATATAAAATGAACATCGATAATGTAATTAATGACAATGATATGATATAGGAATGATTATGCTCCTGACTCTATCATGAAGTCTCTATGGTAGACATGCATTAAGTCATACACCAATCTTCTTTGGGCGGTCTCATCACTCTTCCCTCACAGCACTCAAGCACGTCTGTTGGGTTCTCCACGGTTGTTGTGTAAAGTCCTGTCAAGCCATGGTTGGGGATTAGGTCACTACTCTCTAATATCACCATTGGTATAAGATATGGCGCATGTCAAAGACAATCCTAAGGCCAATGCAAAGTCATATGGTCTCGTACTACATATGGTCCGGATATCTCCCCTCACACCTAGTGCTTTGATGGTTCAATACCTTCTCACCTATGAATGGAATCATCAATGGGAGCCATCTGTTGGACCCCATTCCTTAATCCAGTGGTCATCCACATATAATGAACATGATGCTCTCCATGTCCTCTCACGAGTTGGTTACCGGTCTTGAGCGCCCATGAGCCCTTATCTATTATATGCAACCCTACCTCTCTATGATGATAGTGGGTCTGCTTGACACATAGAACTTAGACACTAACATCACGAGTTAACTGGCTTCAATACCCTCTGTTGAAAGGGTAGTAGTACTCATGAGGTCACCTAACACAACATTTCTAGACATGCCCTAGGTATGTCAATTAGTAATCAGGGAAAGTGCCAAGGGCATCATAGGAATGCGACTCATACCACATCTACTAGTGTCCAATGCCAGAAATGCCAAAAGGGCATTCCCCATTCCCCAATCCCAGTCTAAGCAATCACATAAGGTTACTAAAGCAATGGGTGAACCCACAACCCTAGTTTGCAACATAAAATAAAAGGAGAAATTTAATTCAATATCATCCATATATTTTTATAACAATAATTTAAGTAAAAGAAAAACTCAATCCATTCATTCTCATCCATCTCATACATTCTCATATCACCATTGAAAGAATAATAACAATTAGAAGCAAATTTATTTTCTTACCCTTCAACAATCACATACATAACCACAAGATAATTCTAAAGCAATGCAAGGTATCAATAATGAAAATTAACTTACATCATTATACATGTTAAGGTTAAGTATATTCCTCACCTTTCAACTAGATTCCTTTCTCCAAAGATCAATAATTCCTTCCCACTAGTTGGTGACTAAAGATATATAAACCTATTTATGCAAAAGAAATAATTATCACAAATTAGAGTCAATTTGGGTTTCAAATGATATCCCAAAATCTTCCCACGAAAACAGAATCCTTACCACTAGTTTACAAAGGGTAGTTCTCAACCTTACTAGTGAATGATCTCTAATTTGCCACCGATTCGAAGCCTATATCGAAAAGAAACTTTGGGAAAGTCTTATTGGCAGCAAAAGGATCCTGTGGGTACCTTCAATTTGATCCAATTTGACCAAGATCAAAATGCCCCAAATCGGGTCTCCTAAATCACCCATGGGTGACTTGGAGAGTCAAATTCCAAAATCTTTTGCAAGGGGACGTACCAATAATTCTTATACTAGAAAGGGACAAACCATTACTCTCAAACACAATGAAACATTAATATAATAAAAGATGATCATCCAAGATACCTAATGTTAATGACTAAAATGGTCATTCTATAGCTCCCGGTCTGAACCAGCAGTTGCGCGATCCGACCAGGTTCAATACTTAATGAAGTTCGACCAGGCGGTTCATGGTAGGACCGACCAGAGTGATAAATAGCATCCACCTAACAGGGTGAGGTAACCTTACAAGGATAGAGTCCTACCAACCAACGACCACAGAGGAGTTCTAGTTAGGTATGAGAACTCTCCTAAAGAGTTACTCTCCTATGGCAACTCTCATTAGAGTCATATTCCCAATATAACTCTATTACCATACTCTATATAAACACCTCAGGTAAACACTCTGAGGTAGGTATTCATACTTTGTGTGATCCATTACTTGAGTTCTCCATTGAGTAGTTGAGATCATATTATTGGTACTGACTTGTTCGTCGGAGACGTACCTCGACCCCCCAAGGTCGAGCTCGTATCTTGCAGGTTCGTGACAGGGAAGGACGAGCGAGATTCTGTATCAACAATTGGCGCCGTCTGTGGGAAACGCATCAAAAAGTCATGGTGCGATCGAAGGTGAAGGTCGTAAATTAGAAGGAGGTGGAAGATGATGCTTCGAAGGGAAATCCTCTACCTGAAAAATCGGTAATTTCCGATCAGGTGGAGATTAATCCCGACCAGGTGGAGAAAAATACCTATCAAGGGGAGAAAAATCCCAAACACCCGAATCATGGAGCATTAGCAAATCAAGTTGAGACACTCCAGAAGGAACAAACAAAGCTTCGGGAGGAAATATCCTCCTTGAATGAACTAGTCAAGATGGCCGTGGGACATATAATTGCCCCTAATGCAGACCCTAAAAATACTCAAAAAGTATTTGAGGGAAGCAAGAATAACCACCTAGTCATTCCCGATCAAACGCCTCGACCATCTCTGGAAGACAAACAAAAGTTAAAAGAGAAGGTAGGAGAAAAGTCCCGAGCATCTGAGAAAGAAATTCCAAATAAAGATCCTCTGATCAACGAAGATAATGATCGAGGAAGCAGCAACAATCCTCTCAAAGAACCAAAAAATCAAAGAGTTGAGTCCGGACCGAGCAAGAGGGAAGAGAGTTTGAGCAAACAAATCAAAGAGTTAGACGAGAAGGTAAACAAGTTAAACGATCCAAAGAAAGATGAGCTATATGCTTTTCTAAAAGAGGATCCTTTCATCCAAGCTATCTCTGAGGTGGAAATACCAAAAAGCTTCAAATGCCCAACTTTTATACTGTTCGACGGATCACAATGCCCAAAACATCACATCACTCGCTACAGGTCGACCATGTCAATCTATAAGCATAATGAGGCAGCCATGTGCCAAAGTTTAGCAGCCTCTTTAACCGGTTCCACATTGGACTGGTTCTTGGCGTTGCCAAGTGGTTTGATTATGAGTTTCGATCAACTAGGGCGAGTGTTTGTGCTGCGCTTCCAGGGAGGAGTTGTGAAACCTAGCCCTAGCCTTGACCCGGAAACTTTGTTATTTGTAGGTCCAGTGACCCGAAGTAAAGCAAGAAGTCAGCTTTGGGCCATCCCAAAGGAGGACTTGGTGTCTGGCTTTGAATCCATGAGTGTTGATGATGAGGTTCTATTTATGGAAACTGAATCTTGATGAAGATCGGATTAGTTGATGGACTTGGAGTGCTCTCTATCATGGTTTGAAGGCATTTCTACCTATTAGGTAAGTCACTTGGTATGTGTGCAAAACCCCTTTAGGTTTGGATTTGATCTGGGCCTTCAATTCCCTGTTTGAAGTTCTGAACTGATTGGTCGACTCATTGGTCGACTGGACCAGTCGACCAATCCAATCGACCAATGGGTTCTGTCTTTGGTAATTAGGTCTTGCTTGCTCTATTTAAGTCCAATCTCGAGTCTACTTCATATTTTCTGCCTCCAAACTCTTTGGAACGAACCAAAGACCTCTGCAAGTCATCTCCCTTGCGTCCTTGGTGTTTATCTTGACGGATCTTCGTCAAAACTCGTGTTCTTACACAAAAAGGTATGTTTACACTCTCTTCTTCTTCTTCATCCGTGTTTTCTTTCCTTTTTGAGTTGAGACAGTAGAGGAGATGCTGCATTCTCTGTTGCAAACATCTCTGAACTTATCTCTCATGACCTTCCTAAGGATTAATGGCTAATGCGATGATCTTAACCATGATCATTGCAAGCTTTTGAAGGAATCATGATCTAAATCATGATCTTGTCTTTGTTCATCTTTTGATTCAAATTCTGATCTTCTTAGATATGTTTTATTGATCATATTAGTAGTCAATCGCTGTGTTTTCTTTACAAGAGTTGTGATCTATCAATCTCTAGTTGTTTCTCCTCTATCATACCATGCTTTCTTCAAGAATCATGACTGATACATCTATGGTAAGTTTTGTTTCCTTATTTAGATTTATGTTCTTAGATCTATTTTCTTGAAGATCTAAGTATGCCTTCCATGATATCTTTATCAAAATCAATGATTCATTCTCCTATTGTTCTTGTCTATGATTTGTATCTTGAATTCTTCAAGAACCATGATTGATCTAATTATGGTAACTTTTTGTTTCCTAATTTGTAACTTGAAAACTTGATCCGATTAGTGTTTTGAGGTCATCTATATGTTAGGATACTACCAATGTAGTTTACCCCTTGTTTAGTACCCTTTTGAACCACCAAATTCGGTTCTTTATTCTTAAAACTCTGATTTTGTAGGCCACTATCTCCATTGGTCGACCGATTGGTGGTCGACGGGACAGTAGACCAATCCAATCGACCAATGAGTACAGCAACTCCAGATTTGGTCTGTTTTGGATGTTTTGATATCTTTTCTGTTAGGGATCTTTCCTAATATATTGTATACACTTGTTTAGGACCTTCTTCTCAAGTTTGTCAAGATCTTACTTGATTTCTTAAGATTCCTTTCCATGTTATAAAAGGTAAGGATGGTTACTTCCTTAACAACATAAATTGCATATCTTAGTTTCTATATTTGAATCTTGTTAATTTATTTCTTTAATTAGATTCTTATAATGTTGTACTACTGTGGTACTGTCTTGATATTAGTAACATTACTTGTTTATATTAAATTGACTCATGTATGATTTTCTTACCAGTTATACACAAGTTGATTGTAATTATTGATTTCTTTCCATATATGAAGTTACCATATATGTGATGTTATGAATTGATGCTTGTGTATGCTTAAGTATGGTTTGGAAAGGAGAGGTGTTCCTTTTGACACTTCTGTCCTAGGACTACTACGGGAATATTATGGGATGTTTCCGGAGATGCCCTTTGGACACCCCCCCAAACTGTTGGATGTCATATTTAGGACTGTCTAGTAGTGTTTGGCTAGGATGTCCTGTTATGTCAGACCCTAATCGGAGGGGTATTGAGACCGAACGACCCGTGGTAGCAATGGGGATTCATGGGCGCTCAAGACCGGTAACCAACCCGTGAGAGGACAGGAATCACATTGTGGGGGCCATTTATCGGTAGGGTTGCATATGGTTAGACTTGGGCTCACGGGCGCTCAAGACCGGTAACCAACCCGTGAGAGGACGTGAGAGCTTCCCGTTTACCATATGTGGATGACCAATAGGGTTGATGAGTCCGTAGTCAGGGACTATGAGGACTCTAGTGTGAAGGATACCGGAAAGGATCGCCAGGGGCGAGGAAAGGACGTATCTGGATCTGACTTGATGTAGCTGAGTAGAAGACTTGCATTTGGCTAGGCTTTAACCCTGACATGCGCCGGTACTTAGACCAATGGTGATGTGAGAGAGTGGTGACCTATACCCCAGCCATGGAATGTCCTGAGGGATGAAGGATCCATTACCAACTGATGATGAGTGAATGAGACTTTCCTAAAGAAGTACGGTGCTATGACTTAAAGCATGTCTGTCATTAGAGACCTGCATACATAGAGTTAGATTCATACATTCATTGTTTGTCTCATACCATATTGCATTTATGTTTGTTTTGTAATCCTGCCATTTATGTTATTATGGATTTAACTGCTTTACTGAGTTTCTTTGAAACTCATTCCTTTTGTACAATGTGTGTTAGACTACTCTACAGGTTCTGAGTATCATGACTGCTCGTATGAAGAAGCGCAAGGAGAAGAGGCATATCTCCAGGAAAGTGATTGCGGTTACGACAATTACACTGAAGATCCCGCGAGTGGTTATGCTCCGTACGATGCTTAGTCCAACCATAGAGTGGAAGCGCCCTTGTGCCATTTATGAGATTTATACTTATAGGGATATTGTCTATAAAATTGAGAACAATTTAGTTACCTATTGTACCTGCTATTGGGATTAGATTCTATTATGTTTCTTCTCTTTTAGAACTACATTTCCGCTGGTTGTAGAGTGGGATTTCGCCTCACTTTACTTATTTGATTTAGACACTCTGATTATATTTAGTACTCTGATTTATATATGATTCATTCTTTCCTTATTTGGATCTATGGTTTATCTTTCGCACATCGATTATTATTGTTCATGATTATGTTATTGTTTATGTGGGAGGTTGATTACTCGATACCTGATCTTCTGGCTGTGGATCACACTCTCGGGTATGCCAGTTAGGGTACCGGCTGGGAGGATGTGACAAGAGTCGGATTGAAGAAAAGAGAAGACACTTTGTTTGTTATAAAACAAGGTAGAACGGAATCTATCCGAAGTTTCCTTCAAAGATTCAATAGTCTTACCATGCAAATTGAAAGCATGGACGAGAAAATTGCATTTCATTCGTTATACCAAGGAATTACTCATGAAGGATTGCTAGAGCGACTACTCCAAGATATGCCAAAAACATATGCGGAACTGAATGAAAGATGTCATAAACAAGCAGAAATTTCGGAAACCATAGAATCTCGAAAAAGAGAACCAAGGGCTGAAAGAAGAAGCAGTCGAGAAAGGGCACAACCGACCAGGATGTTAGGGATAAGCTCGACCAAGAAAGCTCGAGCAGAATCCCCCAAAAAGCAAGAGATTAGTAATCTTCCACCACTGAATACAAGAATATCCGAAATCTTGATGCAAATCAAAAATCAAGGACATCTGAAGTGGCCGGATAAAATCCGAGCACCAGCAGGAAAATGTGATAAACAAAAGTATTGTAAATATCACAAGGATCACGACCATTGGATGGACGATTGCAAAAATCTAAAGATGGAGATAGAAAACTTAATCTCTCGAGGACACTTAAAGAAGTATATCCAACCTAAGCAAGATGGCCGACCACAGGACAACCCTGCCCCAAAGAGAGAAAGGTTGAGCCACAGGGAAGAAAGAAGAAGTACGACCAAACGCCGACCTGAGGCGGATGAAAAACAAAGAAAAAGATCTCCAGTCTATACTGTATTTGGTGGTCCGACAGAAGAATCAAATCGACAAGCAAAAAGAAAAGTACGATATATTGGGAATACTGAAACCCATAAAAATATATCTACTGAGCCAATAATTTTCTCTTCCAAGGATCTATGGGATATCACAATCCCTCATGATGATGCCTTGGTAGTCAAAATTCTCCTGGAAGGAACTAAGATCCATAGGGTCCTAGTGGATACTGGATCATCAACAAACATATTATCTTTGGACGCATTCAAAAAGATGAAGCTAAAGGAAAATATGCTCGTCCCATGTGAAACCCAACATTATGGTTTCACGGGATCATCAACCCGAGCAGAAGGAACGATCCGATTAGAGCTACGGATTGGAGAGCACCCACGAGATAGGATCGTACATACCAATTTTATGGTCGTACAAGATTTATCAGCATACAATGCAATCATAGGACGACCAACCCTCTGCGCACTCAAAGCAGTGGTCTCCTCGCTACACATGAAGATGAAATTCCCGACCACAGAGGGAATTGGAGAATGTGTAGCCGACCAGAAAAGTAGCCAGCAAAGCTATAACGACTACATGCAGAAAAAGAAAAAGACAAACTCGACCATGACTATTGAAGTCAGGGACGACCGTGATGAAGAAACCTTGCAAAGAGCTGAACCAGTGGAAAAGCTAGAAAAAATCCACTTTTATCCCGAACAGAAGGAGCAAGGTACCATGATCGGTTCTGAACAAGAAGCAAATTTCAAAACAGAACTCACTGAGTTTCTAAAGAAAAATTCTGATGTTTTCACATGGTCGGCTGAAGGCATGCCAGGGATCGACAGGGAGGTAGCTGAGCATAAACTCTGTATTGATCCACAGGCAATTCCGGTTGTTCAGAAAAGAAGAAATTTCGCCATTGAAAAACATGAAGCCATTCGAACTAAAGTGCGAAAGCTAAGACAAGTCGGCTTCATAAAACGCACAGACCACCCACAATGGCTAGCTAATGTGGTAATGGTCAAAAAAGCAAACGGGAAGTGGCGGATGTGTACTGATTACACAGATCTCAACAAAGCCTGCCTAAAGGACCACTATCCACTTCCAAGAATCGATCTTCTCATAGATGCAACAGCAGGACACGAAATGCTCAGTTTTATGGATGCATATTCAGATACAATCAGATCCTTATGCACCCCGAGGATGAAAAACATACAGCATTCATGACTGATAGGGACAGCTATTACTATAAAGTAATGCCTTTCGGTCTAAAAAATGCGGGAGCAACATACCAAAGAGAAGTAAATAAAATCTTCAAACATCAAATTGGTCGAAATATGGAAGTATATGTGGACGACATGCTGGTGAAAAGCATCTCAAAAGAAAATCATCTAACTGACCTGGCAGAAGTATTCAAAGTACTCCGAAAATACAAGATGAAGCTCAACCCTGAAAAGTGTGCTTTCGGGGTATCTTCGGGTAAATTCCTCGGGTTCATGGTATCCCAAAGAGGAATCGAAGCCAATCCTTAGAAAATCAGGGCAATTTTGGATATGAAAGCACCCAAAACCATCAGAGAAGTCCAATGCCTAACTGGTCGGGTGGCAGCACTGAATAGATTTATTTCTAGATCAGGGGAGAAATGCCTGCCATTCTTCAAAATTTTAAAGCAGGTAATAGGTCAGAAAGGAAACATCTGGAATGATGAATGCCAGGGAGCATTTGAAGACCTAAAAGACAAACTATCCCGACCATCCTTGCTCGTTATGCCGACCAGCAAGAAGGAGCTACAACTATATTTAGCCGCTTTGTCGGTGGCGGTTAGTGCAATTCTCGTGCAAGAAGAGGGTAAAATACAACGACCTGTCTACTATGTCAGTCATGTTCTGAATGACGCCGAGACTCGCTACCCAGAAGTGGACAAACAAGCCCTGGCACTGGTTATAGCGGCCAGAAAACTCCGTCCATATTTCCAATCTCATCCCATTACAGTGATGACGAATTTACCACTCAAAAAAATCCTTCACCGACCAGACCTGGCCGGAAGGATGGTGACATGGGCAGTGGAATTGAGCGAACATCAAATAGAATTCAAACCCCGACCAAGCATCAAAGCTCAATCCCTGGCAAACTTCATTGTTGAAAAACAAGAAACAAGTCAAGAGGAGGACGAGCAAGGGGTAGAATCGGTCAAGAGATGGACTCTGTTCGTGGACGGATCGAGCAACTCACAAGGAAGTGGAGCAAGCCTATTAATGAAGAGTCCTGGGGGATTTGAAATAAATATGCCCTTCGCCTCATGTTTAAAGCATCCAACAATGAGGCTGAATATGAAGCCATGTTAGCAGGACTCAGGATGGCCAAAGCTCTAAGCATTCAACATCTAGAAATCAAAAGTGATTCACAGCTAATTATAAATCAGGTAAAGGGAGTTTATGGAGCCAAAGAAAGAAGGATGGAGAAATACCTGAACCTGATCAACAATTACAAACAGTACTTTAAAGAGCTAGAAATAACTCAAGTACCAAGGGTTGAAAACGACCAGGCTGATTCATTATCTCGTTTAGCTACGGAAGGAATGGATGTCCAAGCACCAGTGATCTACCTTGAAGAACTTGATAGCCCTTGTCACATCCTCTCAGCCGTACCTTATCTGGCATACCCGAGAGTGTGATCCACAGCCCGAAGATCAGGTATCGAGTAATCAACCTCCCACATAAACAATAACATAATCATGAACAATAATAATAAAAGTGCGGAAGATAAACCATAGATCCAAATAAGGAAAGAATGAATCATATATAAATCAGAGTACTAGATATAGTCAGTGTCTAAGACAGATAAGTAAAGTGAGGCAAAATCCCACTCTACAACCAGCGGAAAAGTAGTTCTAAAAGAGAATAAGCAAGACAGAATCTAATCCCAGTAGCAGGTACAATGGGTAACTAAATTGTTCTCAACTTTATAGACAACATCCCTATAAGTATAAATCTCATAAACAGCACAAGGGCGCTTCCACTCAATGGTCGGACTAAGCATTGTACGGAGCACAACCACTCGCGGGATCTTCAGTGTAATTGTTGTAACCGCAATCACCTTCCTGGAGATATGCCTCTTCTCCTTGCGCTTCTTCATAGGGGCCGTCATAATATTCAGTACCTATAGAATAGTTTAACAAACATTGTACAATAAAGGAATGAGTTTCAAAGAAACTCAGTAAGGCAGTTAAATCCATAATAACATAAATGGCAGGATTTCAGAACAAACATAAATGCAATATGGTATGAGACAAACAATGAATGAATGAATCTAACTCTATGTATGCTGGTCTCTATTGGCAGACATGCTTTAAGTCATAGCACCGTACTTCTTTAGGAAGGTCTCAATCACTCATCATCAGTTGGTAATGGGTCCGGCATCCCTCGGGACATTCCATGGCTGGGGGTATAGGTCACCACTCTCTCACATCACCATTGGTCTAAGTACCGGCGCATGTCAGGGTAAAGCCTAGCCAAATGCAAGTCTTCTACTTAGTTACATCAAGTCAGATCCAGATACGTCCATTCCTCGTCCCAGACGATCCTTTCCGGTATCCTTCACACTAGAGTCCTCATAGTCCCTGACTACGGACTCATCAACCCTACTGGTCATCCACATATGGTAAACGGGAAGCTCTCACGTCCTCTCACGGGTTGGTTACCGGTCTTAAGCGCCCGTGAGCCCAAGTCTATCCATATGCAACCCTCCAATAAATGGCCCCCACAATGTGATTCCTGTCCTCTCACGGGTTGGTTACCGGTCTTGAGCGCCCATGAATCCCCATTGCTACCATGGGTCATTCGGTCTCAATACCCCTCCGATTAGGGTCTGACATAACGGGACATCCTAGCCAAACACTACTAGACAATCCTAGATATGTCATCCAACAGTTTAGGAAGGTGTCCAGAGGGCATCTCCGGAAACATCCCATAATATTCCAAGAGTAGTCCAAGGACAGAAGTGTCAAAAGGACACCTCTCCTTTCCAAACCATACTTAAGCATACACATGCATCAAGTCATATCATCACATATATGGTAACTTCATATACGGAAAGAAATCAATAATTACAATCAACTTGTATATAATTGGTAAGTAAATCATACATGAATCAATTAATCGTAAACAAGTAATGCTACTGTAATCAAGGTTATGCAACAGTAGTATATCATTGTAAGAATCTAATTAAGAAAACAAATCAATGATATTCAAATATAGAAACTAGATTCATGCTATCTATGTAATTAAGGAAATAACCATCCTTACCTTTTATAACTCGCAAAGGAATCCTAAGAAATCAAGTAAGATCTTGACAAACTTGAGAAGAAGGTCCTAAACAAGTGTATACAACATATTAGGAAAGATCCCTAACAGAAAAGATACCAAAACATCCAACACAGACCAATTCCCGAGTTGCTGTACTCATTGGTCGAGTGGATTGGTCGATCGGTCCAACGACCAATCGATCGACCAATGCAAGACGAGCCTAAAAAAAACAGAGTTTTAAGATATAAAATCCGAATTTGGTGGTTCAAAAGGGTACTAATCAAGGGGTAAACTACATTAGTAGTATCCTAACATATAGGGGGTCTCAAAACACTAATCAAATCAAGTCATCAAGATCCAAATTAGGAAACAAAAAGTTACCATAATTAGATCAATCATGGATCTTGAAGAATTCAAGATAGAAATCAAAGACAAGAACAATAGGAGAATGGATCATTGCTTCAGGTAAAGGTATCATGAAAAGCATACTTAGATCTTCAAGAAAATAGACCTAAGAGCATAAATCTAAATAAGGAAACAAAACCTACCATATATGTAACTATCATGATTAATGAAGAAAACATGGTATGGTAGAAGAGAAACAACTAGAGATTGATAGATCATGGATCATGAAAAGAAAACACAGCAATTGACTACTAACATGATCAATATAGAAGATCCAAGGAGATCAGAATTCAAATCAAAAGTTAAACAAAGACTAGATCATGGTTTGATCATGATTCCTTCAAAAGCTTGCAATGATCATGGTTAAGATCATTGTTTTAGCCATTAATCCTTAGGAAGATCATGAGAGACAAGTCCAGAGATGTTTGCAACAGAGAATGCAGCATCTCCTCTACTGTCTCAACTCAAAAAGGAAAGAAAAACAGAGATGGAGCAGAAGAAGAGAGTGTAGACATACCTTTGATGCAAAAGGAAGAGTTTTGACGAAGATCCGTCAAGAAAATCACCAAGGATGCAAGGGAGATGACTTGCAGAGGTCTTTGGTTCGTTCCAAAGAGTTTGGAGGCAGCAAATACGAAGTAGACTCGAGATTGGACTTAAATAGAGCAAGCAAGACCTAATTGCCAAAGACAACACCCATTGGTCGAGTGGATTGGTCGACTGGTCCAGTCGACCAATCAGTCGACCAATGCAGACAGCAATTCCAAAACAGGGAATTGAAGGCCCAGATCAAATCCAATCCTAAAGGGGTTTTGCACACATATCAAGTGACTTACCTAATAGATAGAAATGCCTTCAAACCATGATAGAGAGCACTCCAAGTCCATCAACTAATCCGATCTTCATCAAGATTCAGTTTCCATAAATAGAACTTCATCATCAACTCTCATGGGTTCAAAGCCAGACAACAAGTCCTCCACTGGGATGGCCCAAAGCTGACTTCTTACTTTACTTCGAGTCACTGGACCTACAAATAACAAGGTTTCCGAGTCAAGGTTAGGGCTGGGTTTTACAGCCCTAGCATAAACAAGGTCGACCACATGCAAATTTCAACCGAGCTGGGGTGGATGGAGCCGATCATACATTATCTTGACAACGATCAGCTCCCAGAAGACCAAAAAGTTGCTCGGGCAATAAGACAAAGAGCAGCCAGGTTCACCATCAGGGACGGACTATTATACAAAAGATCCTTCACCCGACCACTTCTAAGATGTTTGGGACCATTAGAAGCTACAAATGTTTTAAGAGAAGTTCACGAAGGAACTTGCGGATCTCACGTAGGATCCCGAACACTCTCTAATACAATTATACGCCAAGGATTCTATTGGCCGACCTTAGAAGAAGATGCCAAAAACTTCGTTAAGAAGTGTGACAAGTGCCAGGCACACACAAAGATCTCCCATACCCCCGCAGTTCCTTTAACATCAACTCTATCCCCAATACCTTATGCAAGGTGGGGAATAGACCTGGTAGGGAAGTTACCTAAAGCATCGAGAGGAAGAGAATACTTGGTAGTGGCAATAGACTACTTTACAAAGTGGGTAGAAGCTGAACCCCTTGCAACTATCAGTACCGAGCAGATGAAGCATTTTGTCAAGCATAACATATAGTATAGATACGGAGTTCCAAAAATATTAGTAACCGACCATGGAAAGCAATTCGAGAATGCAGCATTCTCAACATTCTGCAAAGGACAAGGGATCGAGCATAGATTTTCTTCAGTAGCTTATCCCCAAAGTAACGGCCAAGTCGAGGTTACTAATAGAACCATGCTCGATGGGCTCAAGAAGAAGCTCGACCAGCTAAAAGGGAGATGGTTAGATGAACTACCTAGTGTACTGTGGTCATACTGAAGAACTCCAAAGATGACCACTGGAGAATCTCCATTCCGACTAGCATATGGAGCAGAGGCTAGAGTCCCAGTAGAAATCCAAATTGGATCACTTCGAGAAATAAAATTCGAAGAAGAGGCAAACATCGAAGGAATGCGAACCAATCTGGATCTGATTGACGAAGTAAGGGACAAAGCCCAGTTCCGTCTTGAAGAATATCAAAGAAGAATAGCGACATATTATAATGCCAAGGTTCAAAATGAACAATACTTGCTAGGCGAACTGGTACTTCACCGAACAGCTGCTTCAGATCCAACCAATCAAGGAAAGTTATCCCCAAATTGGGAAGGACCATACATAGTATTGCTCCCGGAGCATATCATTTACAAGATCCGGAAACGAGCAACAGGATCCCTTGATCATGGAATTCAAACAATCTCAGGAAATACTATCAATAAAAATAGTGTCTGAGAAAGTCGTGAACATGACAAATTTTGAGCGTTTTATTCCAGTTTTGCTATTTATTTCAGTATGTAGACAACATGGGAGAGTCATAATCCCAAGAAGTCAGATTAGTTTTTATATATAAATAAAGACATTCGTACAAATTACTACTCAAACTTCAACAAAACGCTCAAAAAAGACCTGAAAATCTCAGGTAGAAAAAAGACCTGAAAATCACAGGCAGAAAAAAGACCTGAAAATCACAGGCAGAAAAAAGACCTGAAACTCTCAAACAGAAAAAAGACCTGAAAATCTCAGGCAGAAAAAACCTGAAACTCTCAGGGAGAAAAAGACCTAAGATATTACTTAGGCAAAAAAAGACATACACTCAATAGGCAATAAAGACCTACACTCAATAGGCAATAAAGACCTAACATTAGGCACGAATACTTCAAAAAGACATACCAAGTTATCATGCCCGGGAGGTAGGGGTTATGGACGAACAGTTGTTGACGAACACCTATTTAATCCATGACCGAACAAACCTTACTATACCGAACAACATGGCTTGGAATGATACAAGTGCATGACACGAACGAGCACCCTTATATACCGAACAAGAGTATTCTCACGACCAAGTATACTTGGTACAAAAAGAGGAAAATACCATTGACAAGCAAAAATTTACATTGACAAAATAACCTATGATAAATTATCTATTACCAACTTATCATTGTTCAAAAGCTGTGAACAACAGCAAACAAAAAAGGTTGATCAAAATGAAGAAAAAACTACTCGGCAACTACAACATCCGAATCTAGTTGGTCGGCAGGTTCAGTGGTCGACGTCTGGCCGGCTTCATCTTCCTCCTCAGGGGCCGGCTCCCAGTCGGAATCAAGAAAATCCTGGACGGGCACATCCTTGGCTAGCCCAAATGGTTCTTTCCCTACTGCCCAGGCCGGCCGAGGGATCTTCAAATCATCGTATATGCCCGAATCAACGAACTTCTCGAACTTTGATAGATCGAGATCCCTAAACTCCCCAATGATGCTGGAAAAGGCTGCACGCCGACCATAACGGAAGCCAGGGGCAGCCACTTTTGCAACAAATTATTGACACCCCTTAGTCCGAACCCACCGACGAATTACTTCATGACGCAATTCATTGGAAAGATCGGCAAATGTGGTCGGAGAAGCTTGAGCAAGTTGGTCGGTCAAGTCTTTGATAAACTGTTCTTTCGCCAACTTCTCTTGCTCGAGAGCAACAAGACTCAGATCTTTGCTTTCCAAAGATTCTTTGAGATTGTCATTTTCTGACTTATAAGTAGACATTTGATGCTCGGCGGACTCAGCCCGAGCATCAGATTTAGTCTTCTCAACAGTCAAGTGCTCCACCTTAAGACTCAAATCCCTAACTTTGTCTTCCAACATGCGAATAGCGGATAAGTCTCGCCGGGCAACCTCCAAATTTCCACCCCATGTTTGTGTCAGAGCACACACTAACCTAAAGGGTAAACGAGTCAAACCCAAAGAGCAATAAATATGGGAAAAAAGGATAAGCTTGTTCGGGAAAAAGATACCTCGTCATCATGTCTTGAGTTGCGGAAGAGCCAACACCCAATAGAAACTTCTGGTCGGCAGGAAGAATCACTCCCGGCAACCACTCCTTGGCCACTTCAGTTCCGTTCTTTTGATTGCTTAAAACATGTGAAGAGGAATTAAGCGACCAGGAGGGCATGAGCACGGAAGAAGAAACTGTGGCAGCTTCCAGAACGGAAGGTAACACATTCTCCCCGAGCGAGCCGGCCATAAAAGACATGGGAGCTTTCTTCTTGATCACCCGAGGAGGAAGATCGGATTCACTAGAAGGCCTCTTTTGGGCCGTAGAGACAGAACTTTGCTTCCCTTTAGAGAGATTCCGATCAGATTTGGTCGGAACCCTTTCCTTGGCCTCAGGAAGATCTGATTCAGCAGCCTCAGCAACATTACGATTGAGTCTCACTGCACGAAAAGTATATAAAACTGTCAATTCCGGACAAGGGCATATTCTATAAACCAAAGGAAGAAAAAATATGAAGTACCACTCACCGGGAAGGAACCCCCAATAACGCAGAATATTGGGGTATTCCGGACAGAACCCATGAACGGCAAACATGTTTTTATCCTCGGAAGGGAGATGGCAAATCTTCTCCCTAGCACGCTCCTCGGCCCCAGTTAGCAAAGGAAAATCTTTTGACCCCCGAAGCGGTCCTCGGACCCAGTATATAGGAAAGAAAGGCTTGGAGGGAGGACGAACAAAGAAATACTTGGGGCGCCACCCCCTGGTGTTGGACGGGAGGGTACCTGTCCCGACGAAATTACCATCCCAACCACATTGGGAAGCTGTTCGTTTTGACAAGTAGAACCACCCATCTTGCTCTTGCTTTTTTGTCATAAAGAAATGAAGGAACAGAGCAAGAGATGGTCGGACATTAACCTTTGTCCCTTGGCAAAAGCCCCAAAAGCAGATTACATTATGCCAACTATTGGGTACAAACATTCCCGGACACATGCGATAGTGTAACATAATTTCCCTAAATAAAGGATGAACAGGTAAATGAAAGCCACTCTTCAGGGCGTCTTCGTACAAAGCAAACTCCCCGGGCCGAGGAGTGTTGGCCCTCTCTTCGGGAGTAGGAACACGAAGGATATGGTCGGAAGGAATTTCATATTTATGCCTAAGATAATCCAACCTTTCTTCGGACATCTGGGTAGGAAGGAAGTCAGGGCCTGAGGAATAAGGATCATAGTCTATATGATCGGGAGTCAACTCTTTAGTCTGCTCGAGCTTATATTCCTCAAGAGTCAAGCTATCTTTCCACTTCTTACGTTCGGCTTTGAAACGAGCCCGAGCACTAAGGTGTTCGGTTCTAGATTGAGAATCTATAGCAGTCTCTTCACCATCATTACTAGATGGTTCATGACCAGAGCGATCGTCGAAAATTTCTTCGAACCGATCACTAGTAGGGAGGCCGGGATTGATGGGATGTTCGGCTTCTGGTTCGCCCAATGAGGAGCCAGAAGGTTCTTTTCCTAAATCTTTCCTAAAGTTTTCTAAGGCTGACCCTCTCTTCAGGACTACCATTTTTTCTAAGTGGAAGACAGAGGAACGCACCCAGAGACAAATGAAAAGAAGGGAAAAGGAAAAGCAAACAACACAAACAAATAAGTTTTTGAGCACTGTTCTAACTGCTAGAAACAGAAAACGAAAGAGGAAGCAAAGCACTAAGAACTTACTTGTTGGTGATCGTACGAAGAAGAAGAAGAAAATGAGTGATATAGCTCCCCCAAGTAAAAACCCAAGCTTGAAAGCACAGCAAAAACACACGTCCTCAACAAAGAGAAAACTCACAGTTGCAGAGACAAAGTGAAATGCAAAAGAAGAAATGGAAAGAAGAAAGAAGATGAGGAAGATATGCATATATATATATATATATAAGCTTAGATGCTAATCTAAGGGAGGATGCAAATGTGTAATCAACGGTTGAAACTCATCGACACTACATATCCATATCTGACGGCTATTGCAGCACGTAGATGGATGGCAGGAAATGAAGAGTCTTTTCATCAATTAGATATATTCACATCCAACGGCTATGACAAAACATAGGTGGACGGTGGGAGATGAAGGGTCTATTCATCATAAAGGCAAGCATTTATGATGAAACGACAACTATGACACATGTCAATCATGCACGAGCTTCGAAGGACGTGTTTCGATAATCGTGCGAAATTGACGGCTACTCATGAATGGGACGTTACAGATTTCGATGAAGAGTGTAATGGTCGATTCGACCATACATCCCCTAAATGGAAAAGATATTCCCTTGAACCGAGCACAAAGTTCAGTTCTCGACCACAATGGACTGGGGGGCTTATGTTAATGACTAAAATGGTCATTCTATAGCTCCCGGTCTGAACCAGCAGTTGCGCGATCCGACCAGGTTCAATACTTAATGAAGTTCGACCAGGCGGTTCATGGTAGGACCGACCAGAGTGATAAATAGCATCTACCTAACAGGGTGAGGTAACCTTACAAGGATAGAGTCCTACCAACCAACGACCACAGAGGAGTTCTAGTTAGGTAAGAGAACTCTCCTAAAGAGTTACTCTCCTATGGCAACTCTCATTAGAGTCATATTCCCAATATAACTCTATTACCATACTCTATATAAACACCTCAGGTAAACACTATGAGGTAGGTATTCATACTTTGTGTGATCAATTACTTGAGTTCTCCATTGAGTAGTTGAGATCATATTATTGGTACTGACTTGTTCGTCGGAGACGTACCTCGACCCCCCAAGGTCGAGCTCGTATCTTGCAGGTTCGTGACAGGGAAGGACGAGCAAGATTCTGTATCAACACCTAACAACCTTCCTTTTCAAGATCTCACAAATGAAGAGAAGAGAAAAACTCCCGCCAATTATAATTAAAGAGAAGGGTTTGAGAATTCTCAATTCCTTCAACGTTTTCGCAATGATCTGAGTAGCAGAACACCTTTAAAAGGATGGAAACCGCTCTTCTCCTTGGTATCTCCTCTTCCTGCAGCCACAAACTCGTTCTTGCATAAAGATGCGATTACGGATGAGTTCATAAAATAGGGCTTAAAAACCCAAAGTTCTGTTTTTGCCACTAAACAGAAAACTAGGGTGGGGGTTGGTTCACCCAACCGGCCCAAATTACAGTCCAAGGTTGGACCCTCAAACAGACTCCGAATTCAGTGATTTTTGGCTCGTTGGAAAGGTCTCTCGATGATCTTTCGATACCTTATTGCATTAATCATATTCTCCATTACCGATCTACAAACGTTCCAAAATCACCCTTTTTACACTATCGTGATTAATCTTCTCTCTTCACTTAAACTCTAGGAGAGTTGTTGAGTCACCACAAGGGTCATCCAACAACACTGGTTCCATTTCCAATCCTTCGGGCTTGACTTGAATGGCCCACAGTTGTTGCCGACTTGAGGCTCGGGTTCTTGGTCTTGAAACCATGGGTTAAAGGGGTAGAACTCTGGGGGATTTCACACTTGAACCCTAACTTGACACTCTTTGGAAGGTCCTACAATGTTAGGTAAGACCCTTTGTTGATTTCGGAAAAGTACTAGTTGAGTTTGTGAATTTTGGAGAAGTTAAGACCAGTTTTTGGCTTTGCTGACTACTTTGGTTGCTCAGCCTTGGTCGCTCCAAGCGACCATCCCCGACCAACCAAAGGTGTCAGGGATAGTTTTGGCACTCTTTGATTTTTAGTTTTTTCGGAGCCCTATTTATCATATCTTCGATCTAATTCTTTTCATAGTGTTCTAAAGCCTTTGAAGAATGTGGGAAGCACCTCCTAACACCCTCTTGAAAGCTTTGGAAGATCCTCAACCATTCTCCGAAGTTCTTCCATCGAACCTTCTTCATCAAGGTTAGTAATCACTCACACTCTCAATAGATTTACTCTTGCATTGTTCTTTACCTATCTCTATGATTATGAGGAAGGTCTCATGCCTTTGTTGTGACCTCTCCTTTAATCCCCGTCGTTTTGGAATGAATCTCCATTCACTCTATGACTTTGTGAATCTACACAGGATGATTTCGAAGGGAAATCAAGTGTAATCTTCATAAATGAATATTCATTCGAATACTTTGAATTCTATTGCATGTTAGATTCATTCCTATGATGGTTTTTTATTATGATCTAATGTTCTTTCTTTCCTAGAGTGAATTCTCATTCTCTCTAGTCTTTCCATGGAATTCACGGTCTGATATCAATAAGAGCCTATTTTATGATTTAATTGGATTTCTATTCCTTTGACCTTATGTGATGTCTAGACTATGCTAGATAGTATTCTTTTACTGTTAGTTACCTTCCCTTGAAATTTTGGAATGTTTCGAATCTCAGAAGATGAGTTTCCAATCAAATTCTAGAGTTTTTGTCTGTACAGGAGCACCTTGGTCGCTCCAAGTGACCAAGCATGATCGACCAAAGTGGTCAGTGACAGCAACCTTTCCTTGTTTGGTCTGTTTTGATCTCTAGTCTTGGGGGGTTTGTTCCTAATGCTATCTATGTTTGTTTAGGGCTTTCTTTGGTAACTTTGGACCTATCCTCTGACTTTTCTCCGGAGTTATTCGAATCAAGTTAAGTAAGAATGTTTGTCTACAAATGACCTAAATTACATGTTTGCTCATATTGGAATTGAATTGCATGATCATACTATTGTTTTGAGAACTTGCGTATGATTGAAATACCACTGTAACAATAGTAGGACATTACTCATGTGAATTGCTTATCTATATTGAATATGAATGACTGGTTATTACTTATATGAATGTCATATTGGTTATGATTATGGTGGATTGAATTACGATGGGATTGCCTAAGTTGTAACCAAGGAACATTATGTCGCCGAAATGTTGTGACATTTCAGCAAAAAATCGCCATGTCGCTCAAAGGCGACACAAAACCGATCGTTAAAACGACATCAACTAAAAGTCGGCGAAACTCGCTGAAAAATCGATCGTTTTTGGCCAAACCAATGAAATAGCGGAAAAAATTGACGATATCTCCGCCGGTGGCAATTGTTACTGCTGTTGGATGCCGGAAGAGAAGAAGAAAATAGGATGCAGCATACAAGATCCCTTCAGCTCCCTCTGATCCCCCCCCCCTCTCTCTCTCTCTCTCTCTCTCTCTCCCTCTCTCTCTCTCTCTCTCTCTCTCTCTCTCTCTCTCTCTCTCTCTCTCTCTCTCTCTCTCTCTCGCTTTCTCCATCTTCTTTCTCTCTCGCAGGATGCATGTAGCATAGGTTTCTTCATCTCTCCGGCTCTCCCAGTCACTCATCGACCTCTCACTCTCGCTCTCTTCGTCTTCTCAGTTCTCTCTGTCTCTCTCAATCATTCTCACTCACCGTCTTTCTCTCTGCTCTCTGGGCGATGAAAAATGAAAGGACAAGCGATTCGATTTCTCAAATCTCAAGTTATTCATTAGCATTAACTGTTTACCACTAAAACTTACAAAGTTGGAAAATCAATTGCATTGCGGGTCCCGCTATTATAGCTTCACGTGTACACTTGAAAGTTGCAAGTTGCACCATATAACTGATATAAGTGGTTTTATATTAATATATTATTTGATAATAAAAATATAAAACACTTGAAACTATTGATATCTCAATGGAGATGTCGGCGAAATACCGCCGACATCTCACGGTGTCGATCGTTTCTATTTGTGAATTTTAAAAGTAACCGCAAGCGCACGCTATCGTGTAGCTAACGGGTCGATCTCAAGGAGATATGCCACTTAGAATTGAACTTCTTAATAGTAATGCGAGAGTGGAATGATTCAATTTTTGTTAACTAATTAACTAAACTAAACGATCATAATCTATATGTCTAATGCAATCGAATTGAAACGGAAAATAAATTAAACACAATCAATGCATAAATAAAAGACAGGAAAAAAAATGCGAACAATAACAAAGCAATAAACAACAAATAAACAAAGCAATAAAAGGAAAAGGAAATAGCTAAAATGCAGATGCAACACCACCCGTCACCAGAAGCAGAGGCACGACTGTAGGCTTGCTCCGGTTATGTGGTCCGAGATAATGAATGAATAGGCGAAAGTAAATAACAGAAAGTAAATAACAAAGCAATAAACAAAGCAATAAAAAGAAAAGGAAATAGCTAAAATGCAGATGCAACACCACCCGTCACCAGAAGCAGAGGCACGACTGTAGGCTTGCTACGGTTATGTGGTCCGAGATGATGAATGAATAGGCAGAAAGTGAATAACTGAAAGTAAATAACAAAGCAATAAACAAAGCAATAAAAGGAAAAGGAAGCCTTAACCAAAAAGAAACACGACTGTAGGCATCTCTGATCAAGGATCCAGGGGAAGGGAGAACAATAAATAGTGCTGAAAGTAAATCCTAAATTAAGAATATGGAGGGGTAGATAGAAGCGGGAATGGAGGGAGGAGAGAAGATTAATAAAGAAGGTTACTTACTTGCGAATTGAACAAACGATTCGAATCTCAACCAAACCTAACAACCAGATCTAGATCTAGAATGATCTAAATCTGCAATTGCTAGACCCAGAGAAAAATGAATCTAAAAAAATTGAAACTTGAAGCTTGAAGCTTGAACTTGAATAGCATTACATAAAAAGATTAAACCTAAACATTGAATCTAGAAATTTAAATCTCACTAATGCAAGCAAAGAAAACTAGAGAAAACCTTAATAAACTGAAGATAGAAAAAAGAATGCTACTACTAAGCTCTAGAACATGTTCTCCTTTGATGGAATATGATCTCCTTTTATAGAGTTTACGTGAGATATGAAGCACGGCTGAATTTGAATAAAACTCGGGGGTTTCTATCCTCGACCGCCCCCCAATTAGGGTTTTGACGTAGTAATCGCGCCAACTTAGAGAGATCAGATGCATAATTCCACCGTTGGATTTGAGGTTTAAGTAGTCATGAAGCTCTCCTCCAATAATCAGCACGATCGGACATAGGATGACCGTTCGATGAAGGGTTTGATCGAAACTGGACAGAGGCATTCAAAAACGGGATTTTTCCTCTTTTTCTTTCTGAATATAATTCTTTTTCCTCTTTTTCTTTCTTTAATTAAATCTAAGATAAGATAAGATATTGAGGTATGCAAGGACTCTTTTCCATTTGGACTCTCTCAATAATATCTCTGTAGATTTGATATAAAATCTCAGCCGTAGATCAAATTTGCCTTCTTTATCTCTTCAGTATTTCGGAGTTGGCCCATAATCACACATCTCTAGCCCATCATGCTCCAGATCAGGCCCATTTTCGCATTTGATAATTTGAATGGACTTCTTGAAGTGTAAAATAGCATGATTCAAGCCCAAAACTCCAAATATTTGCTTAAATCTTGAAAAGTCCTAAAATATGCAAAAAAACAACATAAAACTCAAGGTAACTCCATTCTAAGTGTATAAAATGCATGCTTTATGCCCTAAGATTTCACACATAAATGTGCTCATCAGATTCCCCCATACTTAGACTAAGCTTGTCCTCAAGCAAAAATTAAAGAAAATTCAAATGCAAGTAAGAAACTAGTGCAATAAAATAAATCCAAACTCACTTTCGTAGGAATCATGGTTACACTTAGCATGTGCAACAGGCCTTTAAACCACTAGGTTACCCATTGAGGACGAGTTTTGTCTCGAGGATGTTTGCAGTGAATGTACATCCAAAATTCCAATTTTTAGCTCAAAATAAAACATTGCAAATTCCAACTCTAACAATTGGTAAGTACTCATACAAGATGAATAGCTATGACAATTTTTCTCACCATTGATTTAAGATCCCCCACACTTGAACTTTATTACCCCATATTGATTCTTGAGACTTAGCATATATCTCAATCAAGGACTCACCTTCTATCTTTCAAGTACACCTCTCCTTTAAGCAAAATCACTCATAAAGTAAGGGGACCAAGGACTAAGGTTTTGAAGTATTTTTGACCAAACAATTTTACCAAGGCATTGATGACACTTGTATTTATTTCTCTTTTTTTTCTTTTGAGTAGTGAACTCTACATTACTCCACTACGGTTGGCTTGAATGACATGGTGGAGCAGACACCAGAAACCCAAGTTACTTTGTAGCTTTGCTTTGCATATGCCCACATAGACAGTGATGCGAGAGTTCTTTTCAATAATCTCCTTCCTAAGAGTTTCGATCAAGTCACCTTGATTCCTAAGTCGGAGTGCCCTGTCTAGTTCCAGGGAATTCAACTTTTACTTTCTACTCTTTTTTTTCTTCTTCTTCTTCTTTTTTCTTCTTTTGTCATGCCCTACACAAAATTGATCTCAACTTCTAGCCAAAGAAACAAGGACCCACAAAACTCATAAATGGTTCGACACCTTAAGTTAAGGGCCTTTTATTTTTCTAAGGAAAGTCTCATCTCAACATACATACAAGTTACCTTCCTCTCAACAGGGTTTTTATGTGTTCATGATGGGTACCAAAATCACTCTCATTTCACACATCATAGCAGTTGAAAGAATATGTATAATAACCAAAAGTCAAAGTTAAAATCTACAACGCAGCTATACCCCCCCACACTTAAGTAATGCAATGTCCTCAATGCATGTATGCTAAACAAAGAAGACAAATGAGGGGTATACCTTTCAGTCAAGATGTGCTTATCATGGGAAGCTTTAGTCTTATCTTCAATATCAATGTATGATGGGGAAGGCATTCCAAATAAGAAAAACCGTGAATCGAAAAATCATCTCTAAAGATCTCAAGAAAAACATTCACAATGTTAAAAAAAATTCTCATCATACGTTGAGGTTCTCTAGAAGGTTTTGCATCTTTCATAAGATGAATATGATGTTGTTCAATGGAAGAGCTTAGACCTTTGATATGAGTGACAAACCAACCCAATGCTTCTCTATTATCATTCAACAGTGTGATCAACTCTTCTGCTTTGTCAGAAGTTAAATCAGAGACAACAATAACAGGAAGATGATTATCTTGTCTCAGGAAAGCATACTTTAAATTAGAAGGCAACTCTTTCAATTCTAGCTAGGGGGGGTTCAATTATTGAGGGCTTGGGAATGGAGATGGAGATGGATAGAGGATTAATAGGCTCCAAAGGTGTGTGAAAATTTAAGACTTTGGAAAGAAAGTTTCACTATCATCATCCAACATATCCATACATTCTTGAAATTTAGAATCAAAATCAATCTCAAAGTTGGTAATCACATCATTAGGAAAATCAAAAGATTCCTCAAGCATATTGATCTCTTCTTCTATTTGTGGTTGTTTCCCTATCCTGAACATATTAAACTCTATAGTTTGATTTCCAAAAGATGATCGTAAGAGGCCATTTTGACAATTGATTAATGCATTACTAGTAGCCAAAAATGGTCTTCCTAAAATTATTGGGATTTCATCCTTGATTGAAAAAGGTTTAGTATCTAGCACAATGAAATCAACTGGAAAAATAAATTCTCCCACTTTCAGTAAAACATCTTCAACCATCCCTTTAGGAATCTTAACTGACCTATCTGCCAACTGAAGAGTAGTTCTAGTTGCTTTCAATTCTCCCAATCCTAGTTGCTTATAAACATGGTAAGGCAACAGATTTACACTTGCACCAAGATCAAGTAAAGCATGTTCAATGTGTGTATTGCCTATGACACAAGCTATGGTGGGGCTCCTTGGATCCTTATACTTGGCTGCTACAGGTTGAGTAATTATGGAACTAATGTTACCTACCAAGAACGTCTTTTTGGGAATGCTAGTGATTCTTTTATGAGTGCATAAATCTTTCAACACTTTTGCATAGGCGGGGATTTGAGATATGATATCCAAAAGAGGGATATTCACTTCTACCTTTTTGAAGACATAAAAATTTTTCTCCATAGTTGCAGTCTTCTTCTTATTCACTAGACGACTAGGATAAGGAGCCTTAGGAACATAAGAACTCTCATTTGAAATTTGCTCTTTTCTCATAGTTTCTGATAGTGGTTCTCCAAACTTAGGTACTGCTAAAGCAACTGGCTCATCCTCAACTTCAATGGGTTTCTCAGACAAACCCTCATTAGGAGATACTTGAACATTCTCCTCATCACAGTGGTCACTAATCTCGCTCTTTTCATTAATATGTGACTCACCTGTTAAATACCCTTTCCCACTTCTCAATGCAGACACAGAATTAATTGAAGCTAAAGAAGAATGGGAGGATTCAACTTGGTTGACTTGATTTGGTGGTCTTTGATGAATATGAATCCTAGGATTTAACTCAGGTTGGCTAGGCATTTTACCTTTTTCTCGCTCAGACAAAGCACTTGCAAGAGTGGAAATTTGTTTTTCCATATTATGCATAGAAGTCATGAAGGTACTGGAAAGTACTTCCATATTCTTCTCTAAGGAAGAGAGACGAGAAAACTCTGGATTGTTACCTCTGTTGAAACCTAGTGATAATTGATTTTGTGCAATGTGAGGCATATAAGGCACAATAGGTGGATTGACAGGCCTAGCTAAATTGGCATTCTGGAAATTTGGGGCTCGAGGGAATTGGATATTTGGATTATAAGAAAATTGAGCATTTTGCTTTTGAGGGGCATCAAAGTGATTTTGTGTGGAATAATTGCTTAATCCATTTTGGTTTTGCTCTTGAGACCATGAAAAGTTAGGATGATTCTTCCACCCAAGATTGTACGTGTCACATCCCGCCCTAAATCCACCAAGGGGATACCCTATCTGGATTACCCGGGGAGTGAATTACAGTCCCGCCGATCAAATTTAGGAACGATCATAGTCACTTAGCACAATAATATAATCAAAAGCAAGATCAATTCCTTGTATCGAAATAATTTAATAATAAAAGTCGAGAAAGTACTTCAGAAGGATTCACAAATAACATCAGAGTGCGGAAAGGATTTCATTAGTATAAACAATCAAGTGTAAAAAGGAGGGAGGAAACCCGTCCTATAATAATAGCGGAAGATGAGACGACTAAAAGTAAAGGTTACAACCGATTCACCAAATAACAAGTGAAACAACTAAGCTATAGTCCCAACAATTCAAATAAAAGGTTAAAAAGGGAATGAGGCGACATCCCATCCCTAACACACAAATATAAAACTGAACTGCTACAAACAAGTCCCGATCTCGGTCTACTCGTCTTTATCAACTGGTTCATCGCCACCAGTATGATACAAGTCTTCAACTCGGCCTCCAGAGGGTTGACTGCCATAGTCAACAGTGGTAGTACCTGCAGGAAAGTCTAACAAAATATGTTGCAAAAAGGAGTGAGTTCGAAAGAACTCAAAGAAGGTAGTCATTCCATAAAATATAAACCATATGATACAAGCCATAACATGATGCAATATGATATGGAACACATGATGCAAGTATGGTTATAACTCTATGAATGCTGGTCTTTAAGGTAGACATGCTTTAAGTCATAGCACCATACTTCTCTGGGTCGTCTGTCACTCTCCCGTTCCATATCTTGAAAATGCCCGGGGAATATCGGTAAAGTCCTCAAAAAAACCATGGTTGGGGATTTAGTCACCACTCTCTCACATCACCATTTGGTATAAGTATTGGCGCATGTCACAGTAAAGCCTAGCCCAATGCAAGTCATCTACTCAATCATATCAACTCAGATCCAGATACGTCCATTCCTCGCCCCCGGCGATCCTTTCCGGTATCCTTCTCAGTATAGTCAGCGTAATCCCGGATTACGGACTCATCAACCCTATTGGTCATCCACAAATAGTAAACGGGAAGCTCTCACGTCCTCTCACGGGTTGGTTACCGGTCTTGAGCGCCCGTGAGCCCAAGTCTATCCATTTGCAACCCTACCAATAAATGGTTCCCACAATGAGATTTATGACCTCTCACGAGTTGGTTACCGGTCTTGAGTGCCCACAAATCCCCACTGCTACCACGGGTCGTTCGGTCTCAATGCCCTTCCGATTCGGGTCTGATACAACAGGGACATCCTAGCCAAACCACTAGACAGTCCTATGTATGTCATCCAATAACCCGGGAAAGAGTCGATAGGCACCTTCGGAGAACATCCCATACTATTCCCTCCGGTGCCCAAGGACAGAAGCGTCAATAGGACACTCCCCAATCCCAAGTTATACGTAGGCAATCACATATTCAAGTTCATCACTTCTCATGCATCCTATACATCTTCATAATACAAGTTAAATCATGATATTGAAATGAATCATCATAGACATAAGTAAACAAGAATAGTAATGTAACATGACAAGAGTATAAAGATTTCAATACTACTGTTCTAACACATATATCACAGTCTTATAACGATTAAAAGAAATCAAGAGATTCTATTCATAAATAAGAACATAAATCATAAGTTGATGATCTATATGTTTATGGAGATAACCATCATTACCTTGGGTTGAATTGATGATGAATTGAGAATACCAAGAATTAGTCCAAAAGAATTGTTAAAACCCTAAACAAACATCAATAATAAGTTAGAGAAGAAGTCGAGAAGATCGGATGTCAAACGGATCAAAATGGAGCAAGGTTGCTGTCAGCAACAAGTTTGGTCGATGGTCTTGGTCGATGGTATCGACCAAAAGGATCGACCAAAATTGTCTTCGGGACAGAATAGTGGATTTTGGGGATTTTGGTCCGAAATGGGTCTTCCGGGGTTCGGATCAATCTGAAACTTGGAGGCATACTTAACAACAGTAGTAGGACACTATAAATCAAGGAATTAACCCAATCCAATGGTCAAATTGAAAACCCCCAATTTGAAGCCTTAGGTTCAAACTTGCAAGAATCATGTTCATCAATGAAATCGATTGCAATTTCAAAAGAACTTAGGAATTCAATTAAGGGAATGATGGGCAGTAGATTAGAGATACATATTAACATATAATCAGACCTAATTGAAAGAGAAAATCAAATTAAGAGATGAATTCATGTTGTAAATAAGAGAAAAATCAAAATAAGAAAGCAAGAACATCATGTATGAGAATTATAGCATGGAAAGGGTGAAGAGAGGTTTAATCAAAGCAAAAGAGCTTGTAGAAGAGGTGGTTGCAAGGTTGCAGCACCTTCTTCACGAACTCAGTAGCAAGAACAAGATGAGGTAGAAGTAGATTAGAGAGAGAGTGAGAGATTACATACCTTGGAGAAGAGATTAGAGAAGAGAGACAATGATTTTTGTAGAAGATCATCACCCAAGCCAAGGAGGAGCCTAAGAGGAGCCTTCCCACGTTCTCAGATGTTGAAATGAGTAAAATATCATTCTAGGTTCGAGGTTTCACTTAAATAGATGAAGGAATATCCAAAAAGCATCTTTTTCTCGATTCTAGGCAACTTTGGTCGATGGTTTTGGTTGATGGCATCGACCAAAAGGATCGACCAAAACAGGTAACAGGTTTCAGCAGAAAATCCAGAAATAGTTCAGCAACTTCAAACAGGGATTCGGAGGGCTATACAAGGTCAAATTGAGTGAGGTTTTCTCCTACAAGTCAATCAAGAAGTATAGTTTCCAGAAATACTTTTGGATCAATCATGGGAGGTCATTAGGTCCACCAAAAAAGCTCACCTTCGATGCGCAAGCAGGATTTGCCAGACATAGTTCAGCAACTTCGGACATGGGTTTTGGAGGGCTATATGGGGTCAAATTGAGTGGGGTTTTCTCCTACAAGTCCACCAAGAAGTCTAGTTTCAGGAAATATATTCGGATTGAGCACAGTTGTTCATTTGGTATTTCAACTAATTCACCCCTCTTCGGTGCGCAGATTCAAAACTAACACTGACAATGCCCTCAAGTGAGGGGCGTCATCGTCAATGTCCAAGGGCTTGGGTTTCGACACCAATCATCAACCAAAAGGGTCCACAAGTCTCATTTCCCCCACTTCGGGTTTTCAGACCTACAAACATAACAGGTCCCGGGCCGGGCCAAGGTAGGATAAGGCCAAACATTACAAATCTACCCTAAGGGAAAGGTCTGACATGGCTTCCTAAGGTTTTCAAAGATAATAATATTGAAACTAAAGTCCAACTTTAAGGTCTAATATCAAACAAGTCTTTCTTTATCCCAAAATAAAAAGGGTGTCCGGGTTAGGTTTGGGCTGGATGTTACAGTACGTGTTACTGTACGGGTTTGGAAACATCGCTCTGACATTTTCATGTTGGCCTCCCGAATAGCTAGGGCATTTCTCAATTACATGTGTAGGAGACTGACACCATGCACACATAGCAATTGATTTGTCAATAAAATGTGCTTGACTTGGTGGTGCAGCTTTAACTACCAAAGTCTGTAACTTTTTCAAAATGTTATCTATTTGTACTTCCTTATGAACTTGGCTATCAACAAAATATCCCATAGTAGTCCTTTCAGACTCTTGGGTTGACTCCCATTCTCTAGTTCTATCTGCTAGGTCTAAAAGAAAATTCCAAGCTTCGGAATCATCAGTGAATGATGTAAATCCTGTGGGGCACATTGATTCCAAAAGTTGCTTTATTTGGTAATCGATACCCTCATAAATTATTTGGCATAAATGCCATAATTCTATACCATGGTGAGGGCATTCTTGGAGAAGGCTTTGAAATCTCTCCATTACCTTAGCAAATGACTCATTGGGTTTTTGACGAAATTGAAGAATATCATTTCTTATTTTATTCGTCTTAGAGAAAGGAAAGAATTTCTTCAAGAATAGGACAGTAAATTGTTCCCATGTGATAATGCTATCCCTAGGTAAGCTATAAAGCCACTTTTTGGCTTGGTCTTTTAATGCAAAGGTAATAAACCGTAGTCTTACAAAGATCATCGCAAGTTGTTGTACCTTCATAAGGTCACAAACCTCCTCAAACTCCCTAAGGAACAAATATGCATCTTGATCAGGTAGCCCATGAAATTGGGGTAACATAGATAGATAATGAGATTTGAGCTCAAAATTATTACCCCTCACTTCAGGTAAACGTATACAGGAAGGTTGTGTAGATCGGGTAGGATAAAATCTATCCCTAAGACTCTTAGGTGGAGGCGGTGGAGGTAGACCTTCCATGGTCAAGGTAGACACTCGGACAATTCTATTTGTAGAATCACGAGTCCAGACACACATGCACTAATTACTTAATGCAATTAATGGTTCTTATGAAAGAATGAGATTTTTTTTATAAATAAAAAAATAAATAAAGTACTAAAGAATAAAAGAAAAGAAAATAACAAAAACGAAAGGAAAGTAATGAATTTCCCACCACAAAGATTGAAACAATGATTCCAAAGCTGTAAGGTTGCCGTATAGCTGAGCGCTTATAGGTTTGGATCAAGAAGGGAATCCGTATAGTCTTCGGAGCCACCTACAATCGAATCCCGGGGATTCTGCAGAGAGAGTGGGGACTACTATACGTTTTTGTTTCTACTCAAGTTAAGAGTAATATCTTTGAATTTTATTTTTTTATTTTTAAATCACTTCGATTTACCTAAGAATTAGAAAAACAAAGTGGACTAATACCTCCCCGACAACGGCGCCAAAAACTTGTTTGTGAATATTAAAAGTAACCGCAAGTGCACGGTATCGTGTAGCTAACGGGTCGATCTCAAGGAGATATGCCACTTAGAATTGAACTTCTTAATAGTAATGCGAGAGTGGAATGATTCAATTTTTGTTAACTAATTAACTAAACTAAACGATCATAATCTATATGTCTAATGCAATCGAATTGAAACGGAAAATAAATTAAACACAATCAATGCATAAATAAAAGACAGGAAAAAAAATGCGAACAATAACAAAGCAATAAACAAAGAAATAAACAAAGCAATAAAAGGAAAAGGAAATAGCTAAAATGCAGATGCAACACCACCCGTCACCGTATGAGGCACGACTGTAGGCTTGCTCCGGTTATGTGGTCCGAGATAATGAATGAATAGGCAGAAAGTAAATAACAGAAAGTAAATAACAAAGCAATAAACAAAGCAATAAAAAGAAAAGAAAATAGCTAAAATGCAGATGCAACACCACCCGTCACCAGAAGCAGAGGCACGACTGTAGGCTTGCTCCGGTTATGTGGTCCGAGATGATGAATGAATAGGCAGAAAGTAAATAACTGAAAATAAATAACAAAGCAATAAACAAAGCAATAAAAGGAAAAGGAAGCCTTAACCAAAAAGAGGCACGACTGTAGGCATCTTTGATCAAGGATCCAGGGGAAGGGAGAACAATAAATAATGCTGAAAGTAAATCCAAAATTAAGAATATGGAGGGGTAGATAGAAGCGGGAATGGAGGGAGGAGAGAAGATTAATAAAGAAGGTTACTTACTTGCGAATTGAACAAACGATTCAAATCTCAACCAACCCTAACAACTAGATCTAGATCTAGAATGATATAAATCTGCAATTGCTAGACCTAGAAAAAAATGAATCTAAAAACATTGAAACTTGAACTTGAAGCTTGAACTTGAATTGCATTACATAAAAAGATTAAACCTAAACATTGAATCTATAAATTTAAATCTCACTAATGCAAGCAAAGAAAACTAGAGAAAACCTTAATAAACTAAAGAGAGAAGAAAGAATGCTTCTACTAAGCTCTAGAACATGTTCCCCTTTTGATGGAATATGATCTCCTTTTATAGAGTTTACATGAGATATGAAGCACGGCTGAATTTGAATAAAACTCAAGGTTTCTATCTGACTCAGTCAATTAGGGTTTTGACGTAGTAATTGTGCTGACTTAGAGAGATCAGATGCATAATTCCACCGTTGGATTTGAAGTTTAAGTAGTATTGAAGCTCTCCTCCAAAAATTAGCACGATCGGACATCGGATGACCGTCCGATGAAGGGTTTGATCAAAACTGGACAGAGGCATTCAAAAACGGGATTTTTCCTCTTTTTCTTTCTGAATATAATTATTTTTCCTCTTTTTCTTTCTTTAATTAAATCCAAGATAAGAAATAAGATATTGAGGTATGCAAGGACTCTTTTCCATTTGGACTCTCTCAATAATATCTCTGTAGATTTGATATAAAATCTCAATGGTAGATCAAATTTGCCTTCTTTATCTCTTCAGTATTTCGGAGTTGGCCCATAATCACACATCTCTAGCCCATCATGCTCCAGATCAGGCCCATTTTCGCATTTGATAATTTGAATGGACTTCATGACGTATAAAATAGCATGATTCAAGCCCAAAACTCCAAATATTTGCTTAAATCTTGAAAAGTCCTAAAATATGCAAAAAAACAACATAAAACTCAAGGTAACTCCATTCTAAGTGTATAAAATACATGCTTTATGCTCTAAGATTTCACACATAAATGTGCTCATCAGTTTCGCCAGCCACCGACACCCCCTTTGTAGGCGATATTTCAAACCGTGATTGTAACCAGGGAATGAGGGATGCCCTTTTGGCATTTCGTTCTTTGGACACTAGTGGAGGTGGTATGGGATGATTTCCTATGGTGCTCCTTGACGCTTTCCCTGATTACTGGTTGACATACCTAGGGCATGTCTTGTAGTGTTTAGCTAGGGATACCCTGTTGTATCAGACCCTATCGGATGGGAATTGAGACCGCGTGACCCAAGCAGCAATGAGGATTTGTGAGCACTCAACATCGGTAACCAATCCATGAGAGGATATGAATCACATTATGAGGGACCATTCATTGGTAGGGTCGCATTTAATAGACTTGGGCATACAGGCGCTTAAGACTGGTAACCAACCTGTGAGAGGACATGAGAGCTTCCCGTTTATCATTTGTGGATGACCAATAGGGTTAAGAGTCTGTAGTCCGAGTTGGTTGGAGCCATTGGATATGATAACTCTAGGGGGAAGGATACCAAAAAAAATCACGAGAGGCGAGGAATGGAAGTATTTAACCCTAAGTAGATGACTTGCATTGGGCTAAGATTTTACCCTGACATGTTACTCAGACAAATGGTGGTGAGCAATAGTGTTGAGCTAAACCCCAGCCATTGAATGTCCGAGAGGGATGTAGGATCCAATTACCACCGGAGAACCCAAGATACCAAGACTATTGAGGGGGAGTGATTTGAGACTTACCTAGAGGAGTATGGTGTTTTAACTTAAAGCATGTTTTCCAATAGAGACTAGCATATATAGAGTTAGCTGCATATATGCATAACTGTCTCATATCACATTGCATCCTGTATGTTTCCGAAATCATGTATTATGTTGTTTGTGAATGAACTACTTGCTAAGTTCTTTTAAACTCATTCCTTTTTGAACAATGTTTGTTAGATCTTTTTATAGGTACTGATGACTATGAGAACCCGTACTACGAGATTGAGTCGGATGACTCATACAGTTCCCAAGGTGCTGGTTGTTATGACTATGACGGTGAAGACTACCAGTGTGATGTTGGAGCATATCAAGATCAGTCAGATTCTAGTGCTTGTGTGTCTGCACTGAGATACTGAAGTCTTTACTTTTAGACATACCCTTTTTAGATTTGAAGAGACTTATGTTTAGTCTAGCTTTATTATTAGTTTGATTTAGTTTTAATTCCTTTTGAGATTGATCCACTTTTCCGTTGTTGTTATAGAGTGATTTTCCGCTACACTCTATAATCTAATATTTCTTTTGGTATCTTATTTCCGCACTCTGATTTAATTGTAATCTTTCTAAGAATCTTTATTTGATTACTTCATTAATGATATTTAAATATTGATTTAGTCTCATTCTTAATTATGTTATTGTGAATGTGGGAGGATGATTGCTATGAACTACTCTTCGGGGTTGTGGATCACACACTCGGGTACTAAAACCAGCATGGCGCACATAGACTATACCATGAGTTATCAGAGGTAAGGAAGATGACTATTCAAATCAGGTCACCACCACTTGTAGAGTAGTGGTTAAGGGGCTGGGAGCCTCCTAATGGACATATCATAAAGATTAACACTGATGCGTCACTTAAACCTAAGGCCCAAAACGGTAGATTGGGTTGGATTTGTAGAAATAGCTTGGGAGAGTGCGTGCTTGTGGTTTCTAAGCCCAACTAACTTCAATCCATTCTAGAAGGTGAGGCCTTGGCGGTTCGGGATGCACTCCTATATGCTTAGGAGAGATCTTTGAAGAAATGTAGCTAGAATGTGATAGTTCTAAGGTGGTTAATCTGGTGAATGATCCATCTTGCAATGGGCCTTTTGAAGTGGCAAATATTATTGCGGATGTGTATTAATTAATGACGATGTTTGTTGGATATTCTATCCATTTTATTTGTAGGGAATAGAACATAGTGGTTGATGATTCCCTAGCTAGGTGGCAGTGTCTTCCCCATGTGAGACATCTTGGCATTTCCACTCCTTGGATCATCAAGTTATGTAACCGGGATCTCTTAGTTTTTCATCATGGTTTAAATGAATAAATCGGCTTTTAACCAAACAAAAAAAGCTAGCTTCACGGAATATTGCAAGCCATCTAAGTTCCCGTCATCCTCCATACACTCACTTCAAATCAGAAACAACTAGTACAATTTTACGGATTCTAAAACATATTAAATATCATGAATCTTATAGAAACCCTTGCATCCCAAGTGGTTCTTGATCACTCGGATTCAAAGCCGTTGATTGAGCTATCTATTGAGGTTGAGAATGCAAAGCTTCGTTCTTTGTCTTCATGTCAGACTTCAATAGCCATGCCTAATATAGAAGAATTATTTGTTTTGGGAGAAAAAAAGAGATCTTCAAGTGAAGTTTTCGCTTGTACTGATTCTTCTTCATCTATTTGTGTGTGTGTTTCCCCCCTTCCCAATAGAGATGACACATTGACACAACCTCCAAGAGTGTCTCTTGTTGGGAACTGATATGGAGAAATTATGATCAAAACGGGTCCATACCTGGTTCGACTCTCAACCCCGGTCGAGACAGAGGGAACCGACTCGCTCCCGAGCGAACCGGATCCAGAAGATGGCTTGCTGAGGAAGAAAACTTATTCAGCTACAAGCACGCCCTAATCCTACTTACGGATTAGGATAATTACCCTAATGATGGCAGACTCGAATTGACGGCTGCGGCTAATCATTATCGAAGGGATATCATCACATAACCTAAAGGTTATCTCAGGAGTCCTCTACTAGTCCAAACTAGTAGAAGTCTATTGCTTAACGGATCTAACTGTTAAGATCCAACGACTACCCGAAGAAGGCTCAAGTGCATCCAACGAAGGAGATTCGAAGGTACACTCTATATAAACCTCACCACCATACAAGGTGAGGGGATCGAAAACACACACAATCTGAGACTCAGGCTCAGATCGAGATACATACTGATAGACGTAAACTATCAGCGGCTTACGATCTAGATCACCTTTTCCAGTTCTTTATTCCTTAGCTCTGTGCTTCTAGCAGAGCCGTTTGTGATTAAGTTCATCAACTGACTTAGCCTTCGGAGGTGGACTCCCGACCCCCGCGGTCGGGCCACATATGACGCTTTCGTTTTGCAGGTCATCACAAGGAGATCTAAGGGCTGAGCAGATTTTGGACGCACCATTTGGTGCCGTCTGTGGGAAACGACTTGAAAAGCCATGGGGACTAGATCAACAACAGCCGCTGCACAGCGCAATTCCGGTGTTCATATCCCTGGAGCGAATAATCCATATATTCCCCAGGGAAGCCAAAATCCTATCGAGGTAGATGGTGGTCAGGGAGGACGTAATCCTCCTGATACATTCCAAGATCAAATGGATCAAGTAAAGATTCAACTTTTGGAGGTGAGCCAAGCACTCCGCATGCTCACCAGACGAGTGGTTTTACCACAAGAACCTAATCAACGCGATTCAGGGAGACGTGCGTTGCCACGTGATCAAAGATTGGCTGAAGACCGGAATATCGGTCGAATTTTCGTGAAGGAGACCGAGGACCTAGGAGGATTGATGATCAACCTAGGCGAGACGATCGGTTCGACAGACCGCAAGAGAGTACAACTGATTCAAATACAAGGTTGGATACAGGGGTAAGAACTCACTCACCAACTGTCAGAAGAACCGTTCGCGATGATCGAGCAGTTTGCGACGAGCGAAATGTTCTGGAAGGACGGGCTCTTCGTGATGATCGAATGCAGGGGATGATCGTGTTAATCGAGGTCGTGATCATATTGCTGAAGATCACCCGACCCAGATTGGTTAGGAATTGGCCAACATCAATGAGAAATTAGGGCAGTTGGCTAAGGGAAGGATAACTGGGGATATTTACTCAGTCATTCGGAAGACCCCCTTTGCCGAGCCAATTACGGGATATCAGTTTCCCCATAACTTTCATTTGCCTACCTTTTCTACATTCGATGGCTCCGGAGATCCAACAGCTCACATTGGCTATTACCAACAGACCATGGCAGTTTCAGGTAATTCTGATGAAATTTTATGCGGGTTTTTGGTTCATCTCTAACTGAGCAAAGACAAAAGTGGTTTTCGAACCTCCCCTCTGGAAGGATCGTAAACTTTGATGAATTGGCGCACAAATTCATAGGGCGATTCCAGAGTGGAATACAGGTCAAAAAGACAGAGGAAACTTTGTTTACTGTCAGACAAGGAAAAAACGAATCAATCAGAGAGTTTCTGAAAAGATTCAACAAAGTAACGATGGAGATAGAAAATTTGGATGAGCAAGTAGCCAAAACTGCTCTATTCACGGGACTCACTAATCGGAAACTCTTGGAGGTATTACTACAGGATATGCCTGCGACTTATCTGAGTTGGTACAGAGGTGCCAGAAGCAGGCTGAAGTCATGGAGATTCTAGATGCGCGCCAAGGAGATAATAAAGTCTCCAATAAGGAACAGAAGGCTCCCGAAGCGAGGCGAAGTCAAAGAAAAATGTCCGTGATCGGGTTGGAAAATCTCAGGCTTGGCGCCAAAGGTCTCCCGGTAAAAGTGAGTACACTCCATTGAATGTTCCTCGGGCTGATATTTTAAATATCATCAAAATAAAAAATATCTTGAAGTGGCCGCCTAAAATTCTTTTGAAACCCGGAGAGCAGCAGAATCGAGAAAAGTATTGCCGATTCCACAAGGACTATGGTCATTATACAAATGACTCTCGTCATCTGAAAGCAGATATTGAGAGATTAATATCTCAGGGACACTTGTCCAGTTTTGTTAGCAGAAGGAGGGAGGAGCCACGTGAGCCACGCGCGGCTGCTCCTAAAAGGGATCGTTCGGTTAGTTCGGAATGATCAAGGGAGGCTCCGAAGTCTAAGAAGGGCAAGGAGGTGATTGAAGCTACTCGGTCACCGATCCTTACCATCTTCGGAGGACCAAAGCCCGAATCACTCCGGAGTTTGAAAACAAAATCCAAATTTGTCGGAACCGGAGAGACACAGAAGCGAAAAAAGTTGAATGGTGAAGATTCTATCACCTTTAGCGAGGAGGACGAAAGAGGCGTTTGTTTACCTCATGATGATGCCATAGTCATCAAGGTAGAGATTGCACGTCAGGAAGTGCATAGAGTTTTGGTTGATACAGGGTCTGCAGCTGACCTAATTTCTTATGAAGTGTATCAAAAATTGAAGGTGGATCAGGACTTGATGGAACCTTCATCCACACATCTATATGGTTTTGCAGGGTCATCGGCGGTGGCGGAAGGATTGGTCTAGTTGGACTTATCTATTGGAAGTTTTCCTAAGGAAACAACCGTCCGAATCAATTTTTTGGTGGTTCGGGAACTGCCAGCTTACAATATTATCCTCGGGCGACCATCTTTATCCAAGATAGGTGCTATTGTTTCGACAAAACACCTGAAGATAAAATTCCCGACTAATATGGGAATTGGTCAAGTCTCCTCTGACCAGAGGATCTCTCAGCAATGTTACGTTGCCTATTTAAAAGACAAGGAGGGCCCGAGGAAGGTAACTGCCCTACCTATAGAAGTTCGAGACGATCGGGAAGAAGCAGAGATGCAAAGACCCGAACCAGTGGAGAAGCTAGAACAAATCCAGCTGTGTACCGAGGATGAGAAAAAGATTACTTATATCGGGTCTGAACAGCTGGAGGAATTTAAAGATGAGTTGAAGTTATTTCTTCAACAGAATAAAGACGTATTTGCATGGTCTGCTGAAGACATGCCAGGAATCGATCGAGCTGTCACAGAGCACAAACTCTGGATAGATCCTAAGGTGAAACCAATGATACAGAAAAGGAGAAATTTCTCCATTGAAAAGTATGAAGCCGTTCGTAGTGAAGTTGAAAAACTCAAGAATTATGGTTTCATAGAACCAATTGAATGCCCAACTTGGTTAGCCAACGTGGTAATGGTAAAAAAGGCGAATGGGAAGTGGAGGATGTGTACAAACTACACAGATCTTAACAAGGCTTGCCCTAAAGATTGCTATCCGTTGCCTCGGATTGACCTCTTGATAGATGCGACTGCAGGATATGAAACTCTAAGTTTCATGGATGCCTACTCAGGGTATAATCAGATCCTTATGAATAAGGAGGATGAGAAGTTTACAGCTTTCATGACTGATCGTGAAAGCTATTATTATAAGGTCATGCCTTTTGGCCTGAAGAACGCAGGAGCAACATATCAGAGGGCTGTCAACAAGATTTTTAAAAATCTGATAGGAAAGAATGTTGAAGCTTATGTTGACGACATGCTAGTGAAGAGCTTTACAAAAGCAAATCATATTGCAGATTTGACTGAGGTATTCTCAATACTGCGAAAGTATCAAATGAAGCTGAACCCAGAAAAGTGCGCCTTTGGAGTCTCCTCGGGCAAATTTTTGGGCTTCATGGTATCACAGAGAGGAATTGAGGCTAATCCTGCCAAAATACAAGCTCTGGTTGATATGGAGGCTCCCAAAACTGTTCGTGATGTGCAGTGTTTAACAGGGAGAGTTGCTGCTTTGAATCGATTCATCTCCAAGTCTAGAGAAAAATGTTTGCCTTTCTTCAAGGCACTCAAAGACTTGAAGGGCAGCAAGGAAGCAAAATGGACCGAAGAATGCCAGAAAGCTTTCGAGGAGTTAAAAGAAGCACTTGGACAACCACCAATCTTGTCCAGACCAGAGAAGGGGGAAATATTACAGCTATATCTAGTGACGTCCCTTTCAGCGGTCAGTGCAGTACTTGTTCGTGAAAAAGATAAAAAACAGTGGCCGATTTACTATGTAAGCCACATGTTGCTAGATGCGGAGACAAGATATTCGCAGATTGAGAAGCAGGCTCTGGCTCTCATGATGGCCGCCAGGAAGCTAAGGCCATATTTTCAGGCTCATCCAATTGAGGTATTTACAACTTTTCCTCTTAGTAAAGTTCTTAATAAACCTGATTTATCTGGAAGGATGGTGTCCTAGTCAGTTGAACTCAGCGAGTTCCAAGTGAGCTTTAAACCCAGAACTGCAATCAAGGCTCAGGCATTAGCCTATTTTGTAGTAGAAACTACTGCACCGGTGGAATCCACCATCGAGGATCCCATTATACCAACCACTTGGGAGGTATATGTGGATGGTTCGAGTAATAATGATGGAGCAGGAGCTGGAATTGTAAAACCCAGCCCTAACCTTGACCCGGAAACCTTGTTATTTGTAGGTCCGATGACCCGAAGTAAAGTAAGAAGTCAGCTTTGGGCCATCCCAGTGGAGGACTTGGTGTCTGGCTTTGAATCCATGAAAGTTGATGATGAGGTTCTATTTTTGGAAACTGAATCCTGATGAAGATCTGATTAGTTGATGGACTTGGAGTGCTCTCTATCTTGGTTTGAAGGCATTTCTACCTATTAGGTAAGTCACTTGACTTGTGTGTAAAACCCCTTTAGGATTGGATTTGATCTGGACCTTCAATTCCCTGTTTTGGTCTTGTTGTCAAGCATTGGTCGACCGATTGGTCGATCGGGCCAATCGACCAATCCACTCGACCAATGAGTGCTTTGTCTTTGGCAATTAGGTTGTTCTTGCTCTATTTAAGTCCAATCTCGAGTCCACTTCGTATTTGCTGCCTCCAAACTCTCTCGAAAGAACCAAAGACCTCTGCAAGTCATCTCTCTTGCATCCTTGGTGTTTTCTTGACGGATCTTCGTCGAAACTCTTCTTTTTGCATCAAAAGGTATGTCTACTCTCTCATCTTCTCCTCCATCTTTGTTTTTCTTTCCTTTTTGAGTTGAGACAGTAGAAGAGATGTTGCATTCTCTGTTGCAAACATCTCTGAACATGTTCTCATGATCATCCTAAGGATTTGAGGCTAGAACAATGATCTTAACCATGATCATTGCAAGATTTTGAAGGAATCATGATCAAACCATGATCTAATCTTTGTTAAACTTCTAATCTGAATTCTGATCTCTTTGGATCTTCTATGTTGATCATGTTAGTAGTTAATTACTGTGTTTTCCTTCCATGATCCATAATCTATAGATCTCTAGTGTTCTCTTCTACCTTACTATGTGTTCTTCATGATGCATGGTAGTTATATATATGGTAGGTTTTATTTCCTTATTTAGATTTATGCTTCTAAGCCTTGTTCCTTGAAGATCTAAGTATGTTTTCATGATACCTTTACCTGAAGCAATGATCCATCCTCCTATTGTTCTTGTCTTTGTTTTCTATTTCAAATTCATCAAGATCCATGGTTGATTTAATTATGGTAACTTTTTGTTTCCTAATTTGGATCTTGATATCTTGATTTGATTGGTGTTTTGAGGTCCCCTATATGTTAGAATACTACTGATGTAGTCTACCCCTTGATTAGTACCCTTTTGAACCACCAAATTCGGATTTCATATCTTAAAACTCCGATTTTATAGGCTATCGTCTCGCATTGGTCGATCGATTGGTCGACCGGACCAGTCGACCAATCCACTCGACCAATGAGTACAAAGAACTCCAGAATTGGTCTATGTTGGATGTTTTGGTATCTTTTCTGTTAGGGATCTTTCCTAATATGTTGTATATACTTGTTTAGGACCTTCTTCTCAAGTTTGCCGAGATCTTACTTGACTTCTTAGGATTCCTTTGCGAGTTATAAAAGGTAAGGATGGTTATTTCCTTAATTACATAGATAGCATGAATCTAGTTTCTATATTTGAATATCATAGATATGATTCCTAAATTAGATTCTTACAATGATATACTACTGTTGCATAACTTTGATTACAGTAGCATTACTTATTCATATTAAATTGATTCATGTATGATTTACTTACCAATGTTATAAAAGTGATTGTAATTATTGATTTCTTTCCATATATGAAGTTACCATATATGTGATGATATGAATTGATGCATGTGTATGCTTAAGTATGGTTTGGAAAGGAGAGGTGTCCTTTTGACACTTCTGTTCTTGGACTACTACGGGAATATTATGGGATGTTTCCGGAGATGCCCTCCGGACACCTTCCTAAACTGTTGGATGACATATCTAGGATTGTCTAGTAGTGTTTGGCTAGGATGTCCTGTTATGTCGACCCTAATCGGAGGGGTATTGAGACCGAACGACCCGTGGTAGCAATGGGGATTCATGGGCGCTCAAGACCGGTAACCAACCCGTGAGAGGACAGGAATCACATTGTGGGGGCCATTTATTGGTAGGGTTGCATATGGTTAGACTTGGGCTCACGGGCGCTTAAGACCGGTAACCAACCCGTGAGAGGACGTGAGAGCTTCCCGTTTACCATATGTGGATGATCAATAGGGTTGATGAGTCCGTAGTCAGGGACTATGAGGACTCTAGTGTGAAGGATACCGGAAAGGATCGTCGGGACGAGGAATGGAAGTATCTGGATCTGACTTGATGTAACTAAGTAGAAGACTTGCATTTGGCTAGGTTTTACCCCGACATGCGCCAAGATCTTATACCAAATGGTTGTGAGAGAGTGTGTTGACTTAACCCCCGCCATGGTTTGTCCCGAGGGATGAAGGACCCATTACCAATCGGCTGCTCAAGACCGGTGAAATGATCCGTGAGAGAATCCAAGATATCTTTAATGGTTGAGGATGTGAGTGGACCTTCCTAAAGAAGTACGGTGCTATGACTTAAAGCATGTCCGCCAATAGAGACCAGCATACATAGAGTTAGATTCATTCATTCATTGCTTGTCTCATATCATATTGCATTTATGTTTGTTCTGGAATCCCGCCATTTATGTTATTATGGATTTTTAATCGCCTTACCGAGTTTCTTTGAAACTCATTCCTTTATTGTACAATGTTGTTAGACTATCCCGCAGGTACCGAGTACTATGACGGTCCCTATGAAGAAGCGCAAGGCGAAGAGGCATATCTCCAGGAAGGTGATTGCGGTTACCACAATTACTCGAAGATCCCGCGAGTGGTTATGCTCCGTACGATGCTTAGTCCGACCATTGAGTGGAAGCGTCCTTGTGCCATTTATGAGATTTACACTTACAAGGATGTTGTCTATAAAGTGGAGAACAATTTAGTTACCCAATGTACTAGCTACTGGGATTAGATTTTATTTAGTTTATTCTCTTTAGAGCTACTTTTCCGCTGGGTTGTAAAGTGGGATTTTTGCCTCACTTTACTTATCTCTGTTTGATACTCCGATTATATCTACTATTCCGATTCATTTATGATTCATTCTTTCTTTATTGGATCTATGATTTATCTTCCGCACTTTTATTATGATTGTTCATGATTATGTTATTGTTTATGTGGGAGGTTGATCACTCGATACCCGATCTTCGGGCCGTGGATCACACTCTCGGGTATGCCGATAGGGTACCGGCCGGGAGGGCGTGATGATTGGTATCGTAGCCTTAGGTTCGAGGAGATCCTAACCACAAAAGACAACAACTGAACATTCCCGAGTCATTGATCCGAAATGACTCTTCTACTCTTAGAAGTGAATAATAGAACACCGAATTAGAAACTTGACCTTTGAGGCATAACAGAACATTTCGAATAACATACCATAATTATACTTGAACAAATGTCACTAATGCAAGGAAAAGAAAGTTGCATAACATACAATAATTAAAGAGGAACAAAATGAACTTCATTAATTTCAAAAGTTTTTACAATGATTACATCCGAAATGCATAAATGGAAATCCTAAGGTACAAACTATCTAGGTGATCTTCTCCGATCTCTCGTATGCTCGAACTCCTCTCGCTAGCCGAGTCACCCGATGCTCTATCCTATCCCGTCGTGACTCCATCCTCTCGTACATCTGCTCCCGTCCGACCTCCATTCTCTCTAGCATGGAAGTCATCGATCTCATCTCGTGCTCCAAGATCCGAAGTCTCCGGAACCGCATGTGAAGGGCCACCCGCCTCGAAGTGTGATGAAGGAAACTCGTGATGCACAGAGCTCAGCCTCGCATATCTCGCATCATCTCCGGCCTGATCATCACTATCGGACCGATATCCTCTCCTCCATCCTCTCGATCCCCGATCCTCATCCTCCGATTCATCATCATCCTCACCCTCCGGACCAGGAGATCTCTCCGATCGCCGTAGTCTCATCCGACGAATGGTCCGAGTCCCAATAGAGTATCCCCGTGATCCAGTTGTCCACCGGTGTATCCTCGAAACTCACCCCGAAATGCCCGAAGATCAAAGTCGTAGCCTCCCATAGCAAAGGTTCCGCATGCTAGGCCGCAGAACTAAGTCCAAGCATGACCCGCTGAATGATGTAGGAGAGATCGATCTCGAAGCCCATGTAGATGCGGTAGATGACTAAGGCCTCCATCACCGTGACCCGATGGTGATGTCCGGCTTTCGCATAATGTTTCGGCCGACTATGCGACCGATAATCCGTGCAGAATCCGTCATCCGTCCGCTGGTCCACGGTGTGAAGCATCGACGGCTATCCCATAGCGTAGAGCATATCTCGCGAAGCTCGTACGGCATCGATGGCTGTCCAGATCTGCTCCCCGCAGGTATCCACACACACCGCCGTGGATAGTAAGGAACCCGCAAGATCTCAGCCAAGTGTCCGGTAGAGAAGCGAATCCGAGTCCGGAAGACCCCGCTCCCGAGGACAAGTCTAAGTGGATGTCCTTGGCCTCGAGCCTCCTCTCGTGTAAGTAAGGTTGCTGAAGAACAACCTCACTAGTTCCGGGTATACCGGTAGATCCTCGGTGAAGAGATGAGTCCACCGCAATGTGTCGAACCTCCGCCGAATCCTAAAGGCTCGAGCTGGCGTAAGTGAAGTAGACGTCCCATCTCAATATTGCAGAAATCGAAGTAGGCCTCGTACAGAACTCGGCCCGAGGTGTGTCAAACATGTCCGGTCTCCTAACCTCCCGTCTAGGCTCGAAGGAACCCGACCTCTGCCCCTAAGAGCACCTACGATGCGACCACGACCTCTACCTCGTCCTCGCCCTCCCCTTTGCATAGTGTATCCGTGAAAGAGACAAGAGACAATTCCAATTAGTGCTATTTTAAGATTTGAGCCAAAAGGGTATTTTCGTAATTTTTCGGAAAATTTCAAATTTGGGGGAAATTTGATTTGAACATACTAGCATGTGCGCAATACTTGGAATTTCATGTCTATGAAGTTTGTTTGATGAAAATCGATCGAAAACTTGGATTAAAGCGAAAAATTCAGCAAGAAGGAAATTTGGGGATTTTGCAATTTAGGTCAAAATTGGATTTTTGAAAAGTTGAAATTGGTTAAATCAAATTGTATGGACCTATCTACAATGTCATCTTGAGCATGTAGCATTTGATCTCGTGCGAAAATTTCAAGCGGTTTGAGAGGAAACGAAATTTTTCTAAAGATATCGATTTCGGTATAAAACTTTGCGAGATGAGCACCAATATGTTAAAACTTGTTGTCTATGCATGGCATTGTGTTTAAAACCTAAGGAATATGTTTCTAAGCATTCCTAAGCATGATTTCTAGCATTGGATACAAGTAAAGCATGGTTTTATTGAAATGCAAGCATGAGAAGATGAAAATGGAAGGAAGATTAAGAGGTTTACCTTGTTTGTGAAGATGGTGTGTTGTGGTGTTGTTGTTGAAGCACTAAATCACCTCAAGAACACTTGTGGGAACTCTTGGAGATTTTCCCTAGAGCTCTCTCACCTTTGGAAGAAGTTAGAATGAGGTTGGAATGTGAAAATGAGGCTTATAATGCGAATTTTCGCATTCTCGCATTGGTCGACTCATTGGTCGATCGGGTCACCGACCAATCACTCGACCAATGGTCACAGACCTCATTTGCTGTTGAATTTTTGGAAAATGTGATTTTTGCCTTATGGAATATTGTTTGATGACTATATGGATATATTTGAGCATGATTTAAGTTTTCAAATCATTTGGACTTGTGGTTTATGTTGAATCTTCGAAATTCGGTATTTTGATGTTCTCGGTTTTGCGTAATGGTTACTCCGAGAAGTGGGCGTGGTGAATCCAAAGTGGTCATGGAGGTGGTGAAATACCTCGGGGAGGTGGTGAAGTACCTCATGGAGGTGGTGGGATACCAAATGTTGATCAAGGTACTCATGAGATCCCCCGGTGCCCCGAATGTTGGAAGTTTCAGAGATATTGCCAATATTATGGGCAATATGATGCAGCAGCAAGCAGCCTCGCTCAACCAGATGTTGGTGGGTTTCATGACTCGCATAATGAGACCCGGGCTGGTGCTAATGTGAATCCTCATGCCGCAGTCCCGAATGCGGGAGGTTTAGCTGAACTCCTCATACTCGCCCGATGGAGAGTTTTCCCAAGATGCAAGTACCCACTTTCACCGGAGTTACCAAGGACCCCTTGTTTCCTAACAAGTGGCTTCGTGAGTTGGAGAAGGCTTTCCGAACATCCGCAATGCTCGGAAGCTCGTAAGATTTTGTTTGCCGAATGTGGTTGCAACAAGAAGCCGATGCATGGTGGATCTCCACTGTCCCGTTTTGGAAGGTTTGCATGCAGGAGTTGTAACTTGGGAGTTATTCAAAGAGGCTTTTTGTATGAATTACTTTCCCGAGGCGGTAAAAGATGCGAAGGAAGCCGAGTTTATGATTCTCGACTCAAGGAACTCCGTCTGTGTTGGAGTACCAACAAGTTCGAGGAGCTTCATTTCTTTGCTCCGCATTCTCCGAGGGATGACCTCGCGAAAGCAAAGAAGTTCTTCAAAGGATCGCGCCCGCCATTAAAGCTTACCTCACAAATCCAGCCTATAGTGAGCTATGCTCAAGTGGTGCAGAACTCGAAGAAGTTGGAAGAAACAGAGAAGGAAAGTGCTCGTGTGCAAAAGCCTTGGCAAATAAGGAATTCTGGTTTGGTGGATCGTAATGACCGTCGCTTTGTGAGACCTACACCCTACCCCACTCCTACCTTTCAGGCTAAGAGTGTAGGTCGAACACGGGTTTTCAGCAGACCGGCCAGCTTTAGACAAGATGGCGGAAACCGACCACCAGCAAGTGCAAGTGCAAGTGCAAGTGCAAGGCCTTTTGTTCGTAAGCCCTCTCGTTGCAGCCACCCCCGTTGGATCCAAAGAATCCCGTTTGCTTCTACCGCAAGCAAGCTGGTCATTTTGCTCGTGCTCGTCCGAGCGGCCCGCCCAAAGAGCCGCCCCCCAAGGGTGAAGAGTGCTCCCGCTCCTCCCTCCGGTAGAGTTTTCGGATTTCCAAGGCCGAGCAGATCCAAGCCATGATGTGATTACAGTACATTGTTAGTCGCTTCTATTTCGCATTTGTCTTATTTGATACGGGTGCATCTCATTCGCTCATGTCATCTCGCATTCATCAAGAAGACTAACCTAAGCCCCGAGAAGTTGTCTAGTTGTTTATTGATTAGTACACCCACTGGTCCTCATGTGAAACTAGATAAGGGGTTATCTAAATGTCCCGTGTTGATTGGTGAGAAGAACTTGGAAGCCAATTTTGTGATTCTTGACATGAAGGACTTCGATGTTATTTTGGGAATTGATTGGTTGACAGCCCACAAGGCCGTGTTCCTTTGTTCCTCAAAGAAGATTCAGGCCCATATTTGTGGAAGTCCGGTCTTTGAATTTCGTGGTGAAAAGAGAAGGGTTTGTAAGAAGGTGCTCGTCAGACCGATGCAAGTCTATGCCCTAGTGGATGATGCTTCATCTCAAGGCAAGGGTATAGTGGAGAAAAGAGTCGATGAAGTCGAGTTGTCTGCGACTTTGTTGATGTCTTCCCCGATGATCTATCAGGAGTGCCTCCGGACAGAGATGTCGAATTCTCTATTGATCTCGTCCCCGGTGCCGCTCCGGTATCTAAAGCTCCGTACAGATGGCTCCTACCGAGTTGAAAGAGTTGCAAAATCAGTTGAATGAGCTCATTGATAGAGGTTTCGTGCAGCCTAGTGTGTCACCTTGGGGAGCTCCGGTCTTGTTCGTCAAGAAGAAAGACGGTAGTATGCGCTTGTGCATCGACTACCGTGAGTTGAATAAGTTGACTATCAAGAATAGATATCCGCTGCCCGTAATCGATGATCTCTTCGATCGCTTGAAGGGTGCAGTTGTGTTCTCAAAGATTGACTTAAGGTCCGGATATCACCAATTGAAAGTGAAGTCTAGTGATATCTTCAAGACAGCTTTCCGAACGCGGTATGGTCACTACGAGTTTAGAGTCATGCCCTTCGGATTGACCAATGCTCCTCGCGGTGTTCATGGACCTCATGAACCGAGTATTTCATGATGTGCTTGATAAGTTCGTGATTGTTTTCATTGATGACATCTTGATCTATTCGAAGAGCGATGAAGAGCATGCGAGTCATCTAAGTTTCACTTTGCAAAGGTTGCGAGAAAAGAAGTTGTTCGCTAAGTTTAGCAAGTGTGATTTCCGGCTTAAGAGAGTGGTATTCCTTGGTCATGTAGTTTCAGCCGAAGGTATTCGTGGTCGATCCCGAAAAGGTCCAAGCCTGTGGCTGATTGGGAAAGACCGAAGTCAAGAAACGGAAATAAGAAGTTTTCTTGGATTGGCGGGTTACTACCGAAGGTTTATTGAGAACTTTTCTCGGTTGGCTGCTCCTATGACTAAGTTGACCAGGAAAGAAGAAAAGTTTGTTTGGTCCGACGCCCGTGAGAAGAATTTCCAAGAGTTGAAGGATAGATTGACAAGTGCCCCGGTTTTGACTATACCCGATAGTTCCGGTGGTATGACAGCTTTATACCGATGCGCCAAAGATTGGTTTGGGTTGTGTACTGATGCAACATGGCAAGGTCGTAGCCTATGCTTCTCGGCAATTGAAGGATTATGAGCGGAATTACCCCACTCACGATCTAGAACTTGCCGCCGTTGTCTTTGCTTTGAAGATTTGGAGACATTACCTTTACGGTGAGAAGATTGCCATTTTCACGGATCATAAGAGTTTGAAATACTTCTTTACCCAAAAGGAGTTGAACATGAGACAAAGGAGATGGTTGGAACTAGTCTCCGATTATGATTGTGATATTCAAGATCACCCCTGGGAAAGCAAATGTTGTTGCCGATGCTCTTAGTAGGAAGAACCAGAAGAAGACTTTGGATTTGAATGCTTTGAGTTTACCATTGTGGTCTTCTATTGAGAGTTTTGATTTGGAAATCGTCCCTGAGAACTCTGATTTTATTCTTTCCGCCATGACGGCAAGATCTGGTCTTAGAGATAAGATTGTTGCTCAGCAGAGTTCCGATCAAGAGTTTTTGATCAAAGTTGAGAAGATTTCTTCGAATCCCGAGTCGGACCCCGACTTTGGTATATCCATGGATGGTGCTTTGTTGTTTAGAGGAAGACTGTGCGTGCCTCGCAAACGAAGAAGTTAAGAAAGAAATATTGAAGGAAGCACACCAATGGTCTTTACTATACACCCGGAAGCACCAAGATGTACAAAGACTTGAAGGAACATTTTTGGTGGATTGGTCTAAAGGCGGATGTTGATGATTTTGTTGCCAAGTGTGAGACTTGCCAACGTGTGAAAGCCGCTCGACAACCTCCATCTGGATTACTTCAGCCTCTTCCTATTCCTAGTTGGAAGTGGGAGGATATCTCCATGGACTTTGTGACTAGCTTGCCTCGACAAGTAAAGGCAATGACACCGTGTGGGTGATTGTTGATAGGTTGACCAAATCAGCCCATTTCATTCCTATGAAGATCACTCATACTGGATAAGCTAGCAAGGCTTTATGTGGATAATGTGGTTCGTCCGCATGGTGTGCCATTGAGTATTGTTTCGGATCGTGATCCTAGGTTCACCTCAAGGTTTTGGAATAGTTTGCGTAAGGCCTTGGGAACCCAATTGAACTTGAGTACAGCTCATCATCCACAACCCGATGGACAATCTGAGCGGACAATTCAGACATTGGAAGACATGCTCGGATCTTGTGTGGTGGATATGGGTGGTAATTGGGATGAACACCTAGCTTTGGTTGAGTTTGCCTATAACAACAGCTTATCAAGCAACAATAGGCATGGCTCCATTCAAGGCTTTGTATGGCAAGCACTTGTAGGACACCTTTGTACCGGATCGAGACAGTGAAAGAAAAGTCTTAGGTCCCGAGATGATTGAAGCTACAAGTGCTATGGTAGATATGATAAGAGAAAGGATTAAGTCTCGCCTAGCCGAGACAGAAATCTTATGCCGATAAGAGAAGGACCGATTTGGAATTTCAAGTTGGAGAGAAAGTCTTTCTCAAGGTCTCACCAATGAAGGGTGTGATGAGATTCAATGTTAAGGGAAAGCTTAGCCCTCGTTACATTGGACCTTTCGAGATTTTGGAAAAGGTTGGACCTGTTGCGTATCGATTAGCATTACCTCCGCCTCTTGCTGGTGTTCACAATGTGTTTCATATTTCGATGCTCCGAAAATACATAGAGAATCCGGAACACATTTTGCAGCAAGCACCCGAAGGACTTAGTGCTGATTTGACCTATGATGAAGAACCGGCCGAAATCTTGGATAGGAAGGACAAGCAACATGGAATCGCACCATTCCTTTGGTGAAGATTCGGTGGAAGAACCATACCCCCGAAGAAGCTTCTTGGGAGAAGGAAGAAGATATGAAGGAGAAGTTTCCTTACCTCTTTGGAAGCACAGTACGCTTTCAATTTCGGGGACGAAATTTCTTTAAGGGGGGAGAATGTAAAACCCAGCCCTAACCTTGACCCGGAAACCTTGTTATTTGTAGGTCCGATGACCCGAAGTAAAGTAAGAAGTCAGCTTTGGGCCATCCCAAAGGAGGACTTGGTGTCCGGCTTTGAATCCATGAAAGTTGATGATGAGGTTCTATTTTTGGAAACTGAAACCCGATGAAGATCTGATTAGTTGATGGACTTGGAGTGCTCTCTATCTTGGTTTGAAGGCATTTCTACCTATTAGGTAAGTCACTTGACTTGTGTGCAAAACCCCTTTAGGATTGGATTTGATCTCGACCTTCAATTCCCTCGTTTTGGTCTTGTCGCCAAGATTGGTCGATCGATTGGTCGATCGGGACGCAACGACCAATCCACTCGACCAATGAGTGCTGTCTTTGGCAATTAGGTTGTTCTTGCTCTATTTAAGTCCAATCTCGAGTCCACTTCGTATTTGCTGCCTCCAAACTCTCTCGAACGAACCAAAGACCTCTCGCAAGTCATCTCTCTTGCATCCTTGGTGTTTTCTTGACGGATCTTCGTCGAAACTCTTCTTTTTGCATCAAAAGGTATGTCTACTCTCTCTTCTTCTCCTCCATCTTTGTTTTTCTTTCCTTTTTGAGTTGAGACAAGAGAAGAGATGCTGCATTCTCTCGTTGCAAACATCTCTCGAACATGTTCTCATGATCATCCTAAGGATTTGAGGCTAGAACAATGATCTTAACCATGATCATTGCAAGCTTTTGAAGGAATCATGATCAAACCATGATCTAATCTTTGTTAAACTTCTAATCTGAATTCTGATCTCTTTGGATCTTCTATGTTGATCATGTTAGTAGTTAATTACTGTGTTTTCCTTCCATGATCCATAATCTATAGATCTCTAGTGTTCTCTTCTACCTTACTATGTGTTCTTCATGATGCATGGTAGTTACATATATGGTAGGTTTTATTTCCTTATTTAGATTTATGCTTCTAAGCCTTGTTCCTTGAAGATCTAAGTATGTTTTCATGATACCTTTACCTGAAGCAATGATCCATCCTCCTATTGTTCTTGTCTTTGTTTTCTATTTCAAATTCATCAAGATCCATGGTTGATTTAATTATGGTAACTTTTTGTTTCCTAATTTGGATCTTGATATCTTGATTTGATTGGTGTTTTGAGGTCCCCTATATGTTAGAATACTACTGATGTAGTCTACCCCTTGATTAGTACCCTTTTGAACCACCAAATTCGGATTTCATATCTTAAAACTCTGATTTTATAGGCTATCGTCTCGCATTGGTCGATCGATTGGTCGACCGACCAGCGACCAATCCACTCGACCAATGAGTACAAAGAACTCCAGAATTGGTCTATGTTGGATGTTTTGGTATCTTTTCTGTTAGGGATCTTTCCTAATATGTTGTATATACTTTTTTAGGACCTTCTTCTCAAGTTTGCCGAGATCTTACTTGACTTCTTAGGATTCCTTTGCGAGTTATAAAAGGTAAGGATGGTTATTTCCCTAATTACATAGATAGCATGAATCTAGTTTCTATATTTGAATATCATAGATATGATTCCTAAATTAGATTCTTACAATGATATACTACTGTTGCATAACTTTGATTACAGTAGCATTACTTATTCATATTAAATTGATTCATGTATGATTTACTTACCAATGTTATAAAAGTGATTGTAATTATTGATTTCTTTCCATATATGAAGTTACCATATATGTGATGATATGAATTGATGCATGTGTATGCTTAAGTATGGTTTGGAAAGGAGAGGTGTCCTTTTGACACTTCTGTTCTTGGACTACTACGGGAATATTATGGGATGTTTCCGGAGATGCCCTCTGGACACCTTCCTAAACTGTTGGATGACATATCTAGGATTGTCTAGTAGTGTTTGGCTAGGATGTCCTGTTATGTCGACCCTAATCGGAGGGGTATTGAGACCGAACGACCCGTGGTAGCAATGGGGATTCATGGGCGCTCAAGACCGGTAACCAACCCGTGAGAGGACAGGAATCACATTGTGGGGGCCATTTATTGGTAGGGTTGCATATGGTTAGACTTGGGCTCACGGGCGCTTAAGACCGGTAACCAACCCGTGAGAGGACGTGAGAGCTTCCCGTTTACCATATGTGGATGATCAATAGGGTTGATGAGTCCGTAGTCAGGGACTATGAGGACTCTAGTGTGAAGGATACCGGAAAGGATCGTCAGGACGAGGAATGGAAGTATCTGGATCCGACTTGATGTAACTAAGTAGAAGACTTGCATTTGGCTAGGTTTTACCCCGACATGCGCCAAGACTTATACCAAATGGTTGTGAGAGAGTGTGTTGACTTAACCCCCGCCATGGTTTGTCCCGAGGGATGAAGGACCCATTACCAATCGGCTGCTCAAGACCGGTGAAATGATCCGTGAGAGAATCCAAGATATCTTAATTGGTTGAGGATGTGAGTGGACTTTCCGAAGGAAGTACGGTGCTATGACTTAAAGCATGTCTGCCAATAGAGACCAGCATATATAGAGTTAGATTCATTCATTCATTGCTTGTCTCATATCATATTGCATTTATGTTTGTTCTGAATCCCGCCATTTATGTTATTATGGATTTTTAATCGCCTTTACCGAGTTTCTTTGAAACTCATTCCTTTATTGTACAATGTTGTTAGACTATCCCGCAGTACCGAGTATTATGACGGTCCCTATGAAGAAGCGCAAGGCGAAGAGGCATATCTCCAGGAAGGTGATTGCGGTTACCACAATTACTCTGAAGATCCCGCGAGTGGTTATGCTCCGTACGATGCTTAGTCCGACCATTGAGTGGAAGCGTCCTTGTGCCATTTATGAGATTTACACTTACAAGGATGTTGTCTATAAAGTGGAGAACAATTTAGTTACCCAATGTACTAGCTACTGGGATTAGATTTTATTTAGTTTATTTTCTTTAGAGCTACTTTTCCGCTGGTTGTAAAGTGGGATTTTTGCCTCACTTTACTTATCTCGTTTGATACTCCGATTATATCTATTATTCCGATTCATTTATGATTTTTTTTTTTTTTTGTTGTTTTTTTTTTTTTTTTTTTTTTTTTTTTTTTTTTTTTTTTTTGTTTTTTTTGTGGGTGGGGGGGGGGTTACCGAAACGCGAGCTGGGGGGGGGGCGCACCCTCGGCCTGCCCCTCTTCTTTTTTTTGGTTGGGGGGTTTTCCCCCCCCTTTTTTTTTTTTTTTTTTTTTTTTTTTTTTTTTTTTTTGGGGGGTTTTGCACCCGCTACCCGATCTTCGGGCTGTGGATCACACTCTCGGGTATGCCGGATAGGGTACCGGCTGGGAGGGCGGATAGATTGGTATCAGAGCCCAAGGTTCGAGGAGATCCTAACCACAAAAGACAACAACTGAACATTCCTAAGTCATTGATCTGAAATGACTCTTCTACTCTTAGAAGTGAATGATAGAACACTGAATTAGAAACTTGATCTTTGAAGCATAACAGAACATTTCCGAATAACATACCATAATTATACTTGAACAAATGTCACTAATGCAAGGAAAAGAAAGGTGCATAACATACAATAATTAAAGGGAAACAAAATGAACTTCATTAATTTCAAAAGTTTTTACAATGATTACATCTGAAATGCATAAATGGAAATCCTAAGGTACAGACTATCTAGGTGATCTTCTCGATCTCTCGTATGCTCCGAACTCCTCCGCTAGCCGAGTCACCCGATGCTCTATCCTATCCCGTCGTGACTCCATCCTCTCGTACATCTGCTCTCCGTCCGACCTCCATCCTCTCTAGCATGGAAGTCATCGATCTAATCTGTGCTCCAAGATCCGAAGTCTCCGGAACCGCATGTGAAGGGCCACCCGCCTCGAAGTGTGATGAAGGAAACTCATGATGCACGTGCTCAGCCTCGCGCATATCCGCATCATCTCCGGCCTGATCATCACTATCGTAACCGATATCCTCTCCTCCATCCTCCGACCCCCGATTCTCATCCTCCGATTCATCATCATCCTCACCCTCCGGACCAGGAGATCTCTCTCGATCGCTGTAGTCTCATCCGACGAATGGTCCGAGTCCCAATAGAGTATCCCCGTGAACCGGTGTCCACCGGTGTATCCTCGAAACTCACCCCGAAATGCCCGAAGATCAAAGTCGTAGCCTCCCATAGCAAAGGTTCCGCATGCTAGGCCGCAGAACTAAGTCCAGCATGACCCGCTGAATGATGTAGGAGAGATCGATCTCGAAGCCCATGTAGATGCGGTAGATGACTAAGGCCTCCATCACCGTGACCCGATGGTGATGTCCGGCTTTCGGCATAATGTTTCGGCCGACTATGCGACCGATAATCCATGCAGAATCCGTCATCCGTCCGCTGGTCCACGGAGTGAAGCATCGACGGCTATCCCATAGCGTAGAGCATATCTCGCGTAGCTCGTACGGCATCGGATGGCTGTCCGGATCTGCTCCTCGCAGGTATCCACACACACCGCCGTGGATAGTAAGGAACCCGCAAGATCTCAGCCGGTGTCCCGGTAGAGAAGCGAATCCGAGTCCGGAAGACCCCGCTCCCCGAGGACAAGTCTAAGTGGATGTCCTTGGCCTCGAGCCTCCTCTGTGTAAGTAAGGTTGCTGAAGAACAACCTCACTAGTTCCGGGTATACCGGTAGATCCTCGGTGAAGAGATGAGTCCACTGCAATGTGTCGAATCTCTGCCGAATCCTAAAGGCTCTGAGCTGGCGTAAGTGAAGTAGACGTCCCATCTCGATATTGCAAGAATCGAAGTAGGCCTCGTACAGGAACTCGGCCCGAGGTGTGTCAAACATGTCCGGTCTCCTAACCTCCTGTCTAGGCTCAGAAGGAACCTGACCTCTCTGCCCCTAAGAGCACCTACGATGCGACCACGACCTCTACCTCGTCCTCTCCCTCCCCTCTGCATAGTGGGTATCTGTGAAAGAGACAAGAGACAATTCCAGTTAGTGCTACTTTAAGATTTGAGCAAAAAGGGTATTTTCGAAAATTTTTGGAAAATTTCAAATTTGGGGGAAATTTGATTTGAACATACTAGCATGTGCGCAATACTTGGAATTTCATGTCTATGAAGTTTGTTTGATGAAAATCGATCGAAAACTTGGATTAAAGCGAAAAATTCAGCAAGAAGGAAATTTGGGGATTTTGCAATTTAGGTCAAAATTTGATTTTTGAAAAGTTGAAATTGGTTAAATCAAATTGTATGGACCTATCTATAATGTCATCTTGAGCATGTAGCATTTGATCTCGTGCGAAAATTTCAAGCGGTTTGAGAGGAAACAAAATTTTTCTAAAGATATTGATTTCGGTATAAAACTTTGCGAGATGAACACCATTATGTTAAAACTTGTTGTCTATGCATGGCATTGTGTTTAAAACCTAGGGAATATGTTTCTAAGCATTCCTAAGCATGATTTCTAGCATTGGATACAAGTAAAGCATGGTTTTATTGAAATGCAAGCATGAGAAGATGAAAATGGAAGAAAGAATAAGAGATTTACCTTGTTTGTGAAGATTGTGTGTTGTGGTGTTGTTGTTGAAGCACCAAATCACCTCAAGAACACTTGTGAGAACTCTTGGAGATTTTTCCTAGGGCTCTCTCACCTTTGGAAGAAGTTAGAATGAGGTTGGAATGGGAAAATGAGGCTTATAATGCAAATTTTCGCATTCAGTCTGCATTGGTCGACTCATTGGTCGACTGGGTCAGTCGACCAATCACTCGACCAATGGTCACAGAGACCTCAATTGCTGTTGAATTTTTGGAAAATGTGATTTTTGCCTTATGGAATATTGTTTGATGACTATATGGATATATTTAAGCATGATTTAAGTTTTCAAATCATTTGGACTTGTGGTTTATGTTGAATCTTCGAAATTCGGTATTTTGATGTTCTCGGTTTTGCAGAATGGTTACTCTGAGAAGTGGGCGTGGTGAATCCAGTGGTCATGGAGGTGGTTAAATACCTCAGGGAGGTGGTGAAGTACCTCATGGAGGTGGTGAGATAACAAATGTTGATCAGGGTACTCATGAGATACCTGGTGCCCCGAATGTTGGAAGTTTTCGAGATATTGCTAATATTATGGGCAATATGATGCAGCAGCAAGCAGCTCGATTCAACCAGATGTTGGTGGGTTTCATGACTCTGCATAATGAGACCCGGGCTGGTGCTAATGTGAATCCTCATGCCGCAGTCCCGAATGCGGGAGGTTTAGCTGGAACTCCGCATACTCGCCCGATGGAGAGTTTTCTCAAGATGCAAGTACCCACTTTCACCGGAGTTACCAAGGACCCCTTGTTTCCTAACAAGTGGCTTCGTGAGTTGGAGAAGGCTTTCCGACATCCGCAATGCTCGGAAGCTCGTAAGATTTTGTTTGCTGAACGAAGTTGCAACAAGAAGCTGATGCATGGTGGATCTCCACTCGGCCTGTTTTTGGAAGGTTTGCATGCAGGAGTTGTAACTTGGGAATTATTCAAAGAGGCTTTTTGTATGAACTACTTTCCCGAGGCGGTGAAAGATGCGAAGGAAGCCGAGTTCATGATTCCGACTCAAGGAACTTTGTCCGTGTTGGAGTACCAACGAAGTTCGAGGAGCTTCATTTCTTTGCTCCGCATTCTCTCGAAGGATGACCTCGCCAAAGCAAAGAAGTTCTTCAAAGGACTGTGCCCTCGCCATTAAAGCTTACCTCACAGTCCAGCCTATAGTAAGCTATGCTCAAGTGGTGCAGAACTCGAAGAAGTTGGAAGAAACAGAGAAGGAAAGTGCTCGTGTGCAAAAGCCACGGCATCAAGGAATTCTGGTTTGGTGGATCGTAATGACCGTCGTTTTGTGAGACCTACACCCTACCCCACTCCTACCTTTCGGGCTAAGAGTGTAGGTCGAACACGGGTTTTCAGCAGCCCGGCCGGTTTAGACAAGATGGCGGAAACCGACCACCAGCAAGTGCAAGTGCAAGTGCAAGTGCAAGGCCTTTTGTTCGAAGCCCTCTGTTGCAGCCACCCCTGTTGGATCCAAAGCAATCCTTTGCTTTGCTTCTCGCAAGCAAGCTGGTCATTTTGCTCGTGCTCGTCCGGGCGGCCCGCCCACAGCCTCGCCCCGGTGGTGAAGAGTGCTCCTGCTCCTCCCTCTGGTAGAGTTTTCGGTATTTCCAAGTCTTTGAGCAGGATTCAAGCCATGATGTAATTACGGGTACATTGTTAGTCGCTTCTATTTCGCATTTGTCTTATTTGATACGGGTGCATCTCATTCGTTCATGTCATCTCGCATTCATCAAGAAGACTAACCTAATCCCTGAGAAGTTGTCTAGTTGTTTATTGATTAGTACACCTACTGGTCCTGTTGTGAAACTAGATAAGGGGTTATCTAAATGTCCTGTGTTGATTGGTGAGAAGAACTTGGAAGCCAATTTTGTGATTCTTGACATGAAGGACTTCGATGTTATTTTGGGAATTGATTGGTTGACAACCCACAAAGCTGTGTTCCTTTGTTCCTCAAAGAAGATCCAGTTCCATATTTGTGGAAGTCCGGTCTTTGAATTTCAGGGTGAAAAGAGAAGGGTTTGTAGGAAGGTGCTGTCTGCACTGATGCAAGTCTTTGCCCTAGTGGATGATGCTTCATCTGAAGGCAAGAGTATAGTGGAGAAAAGAGTCGATGAAGTCAGAGTTGTCTGTGACTTTGTTGATGTCTTCCCTGATGATCTATCAGGAGTGCCTCCGGACAGAGATGTCGAATTCTCTATTGATCTCGTCCCTAGTGGATGGTTGAGGATGTGAGTGGACTTTCCTAAAGAAGTACGGTGCTATGACTTAAAGCATGTCTGCCAATAGAGACCAGCATACATAGAGTTAGATTCATTCATTCATTGCTTGTCTCATATCATATTGCATTTATGATTGTTCTGGAATCCTGCCATTTATGTTATTATGGATTTTGAACTGCCTTACTGAGTTTCTTTGAAACTCATTCCTTTATTGTACAATGTTTGTTAGACTATCCTGCAGGTACTGAGTATTATGACGGTCCCTATGAAGAAGCGCAAGGCGAAGAGGCATATCTCCAGGAAGGTGATTGCGGTTACCACAATTACTCTGAAGATCCCGCGAGTGGTTATGCTCCGTACGATGCTTAGTCCGACCATTGAGTGGAAGCGTCCTTGTGCCATTTATGAGATTTACACTTATAAGGATGTTGTCTATAAAGTGGAGAACAATTTAGTTACCCAATGTACTTGCTACTGGGATTAGATTGTGTCTATTTTATTCTTTAGAGCTACTTTTCCGCTGGTTGTAGAGTGGGATTTTTGCCTCACTTTACTATTTGTTGACACTCTGATTATATCTATTATTCTGATTCATTTATGATTCATTCTTTCTTTATTGGATCTATGGTTTATCTTCCGCACTTTTATTATGATTGTTCATGATTATGTTATTGTTTATGTGGGAGGTTGATCACTCGATACCTGATCTTCGGGCTGTGGATCACACTCTCGGGTATGCCAGATAGGGTACCGGCTGGGAGGGCGTGACATTGAGTGCCCGTGAGCCCAAGTCTAGCCATTTGTAACCCTACCAATAAATGGCCCCTTTCGGGTAACCGTAATGCAATTTATGTCCTCTCACGGAGTGGATACCGGTCTTGAGCGCCCACAAATCCACACTACTACCACGGGTTGTTTGGTCTCAATGCCCTTCCGAATCGGGTCTGATATGATAGGGACATCCTAGCCATACATCTAGACAAATCCTATGCATGTCATTCAATAACCCGGGAAAGCGTCAATGGACACCTTCGGAGAACATCCCATACTATTCCCTCCGATGTCCAAGGACAGAAGCACCAGTAGGGTACCCCTCAATCCCAAGTTATACTTAAGCAATCACATGCCCAAGTTCATCATATCAGTTCACAAGATACAACTTCATAATAAACATTCAATTCATGACATTGACATAAGTCATCATATATTGAAATTGATAAACATGATAAAACATTGAAGTAATATAATGTAAACACAAAGCTACTGTTAAAAAACATATGTAGCAAGTCCAACACGATAAGAATATGAAATAGAAACTATATTTACTAGGTTAGGAACACCAAGTCAAGATTTCCATATCCTAGGTAATTACATCGATAATTATCCTTACCTTGAATCGAGAGAGAGAATGGTCCAAGATCACAAGCGATGGCCCAAATAGTCTTAAAGTCCTAAACAAGCATATATGAAAGGTTAGAGAAGAAATCGGAACAATCGGAGATCAAACGAATCGAATCGGGCAAAAGTTGCTGACAAGAACTCTATTGGTCGATACATTTGGTTGATAGTATCGACCAATAGTATCGACCAAATCAATTCCAGGACAGCAAGGTCGGCTTTTCGGATTCTTGCCCAGATTTGGTCTTCCGGTCTCGGATTGACATGAAACTTGGAGGATAGTCTAAGCACAACATGGGGACACTAATTATCAAGAAACTTTCATAATCTAATGGTCCATTTGGAAATCCCCAAATTGACATATTAAGGTTAAGAGTTGTAGATCATGGCATTGGCTATATCTCAATGCAAATTAGGGGAAAACATGGGGGATTAGGTAGGGAATCGTTTAGAAGTAACATGGAGTACATATGCAAGGTATAGATTAGGTTAATCATGAGCTTCATCTCAATTTTGGTAAATAAAGCAAGTTGGTAAGCAATAAATCATGGAAATGTGTAGTCAATGATCATGAGGTGAATCAATCATAGTCATATCGGTGAAAACATCATTGTATGGGGTTTAGAAGGTTCATGGCAAGGTGTATGCAAGGTTGCAGCACCTTGGCCATGGTCCCAACAGTAAAATAGAGAAAAGATGAGTGAGAAAGTGATTAGGAGAGAGAGTCATACCTTTAAAGTGGAACAAGAAAGTAGGAATGAGTGGTTGGCATTGATTGATGAAGAAGATGCTTCACCACTACCAAGGAGGAGTTCTTGGGAGGCTCTCTCACGTTCCCAGATGTTAAAAACGCGAGAATAGGGCTCCAGTCTCGAGGAATAAATAAATAGAAAAGAATATTCCAAGAATCTTTAAATTCGGGCTCAAGTAGACTTGTTGGTCGATACCTTTGGTCGATGGTATCGACCAATAGTATCGACCAAAACAATCTCTCAGAGAAATTTTACAGAATAGTTCAGCAACTTTAGGTGCGGATTTGGAGGGCTATACAAGGTCAAATTGCATGGGGTTTTCTCCTACAGTTCACTCAAGAGGTCTAGTTTCAGGGAGTACCTTCGGATTATGAACAGGAGTCCGTTTGCTATTTCAACTGTCTCGCTCTTCATCAGTGCGCAGATTCTAACTTAGCACTGGTAATGTGCTCAAGGAAGGAGCAACATCATCAATGTCCATAAACTGGAATCCCGACATTACGTCATCAACCAGTAGGGCCCATAAGTCCCTCCTACCACCACTTCGGGTCTTTGGACCTACAAACATAACAATGACCGGGTCGGGTCAAGGTTAGGTAAAAGCTGGATTTTACATTCTTCCCCCCTTAAAAGAATTTCGTCCTCGAAATTGAAAGCGTACCTGTGCTCCCAAAAAGATGAGGAAACTTCTCCTTCATTTCTTCTTCCTTTTCCCATGAAGCTTCTTCCGGGGTATGGTTCTTCCACCGAATCTTCACCAAAGGGATGGTGCGATTCCGTAGTTGCTTGTCCTTTTTATCTAGGATTTCAGCTGGTCCTTCATCGTAAGAAAGATCAGCACTAAGTCCTTCGGGTGCTTGCTGTAGTATGTGTTCCGGGTTCTCTATGTACTTCCGAAGCATCGAAACATGGGAACACATTGTGAACTCCAGCAAGAGATGGAGGCAAGGCCAAGCGATAAGCAACTGGTCCAACCCTTTCCAAGATTTTAAAAGGTCCGATGAAGCGGGGGCTAAGCTTTCCTCTTACATTGAATCTCATCACACCTTTCATAGGTGATACTTTAAGGAAAACTTTCTCTCCAATAGGAAACTCTAGATCGGTCCTTCTCTTGTCGGCATAGGATTTCTGTCTTGACTGAGCAAACTTAATCCTCTCTCTAATCATGTCGACCATAGCACTTGTAGCTTCAATCATTTCCGGGCCTAAGACTTTTCTTTCACCTGTCTCAGTCCAATACAAAGGCGTTCTACAAGTGTTACCGTACAAAGCTTTAAAAGGAGCCATGCCTATTGTTGATTGATAACTGTTGTTATAGGCAAACTCCACTAAAGCTAAGTGTTCATCCCAATTTCCACCCATGTCCACCACACAAGATCTAAGCATATCTTCTAAAATTTGAATCGCCCGCTCAGATTGTCCATCAGACTGGGGATGATGAGCTGTACTCAAGTTTAATTGGGTTCCCAGGGCTTTCTGCAATCCATTCCAAAACCTTGAGGTGAACCTAGGATCACGGTCAGACACAATACTCACCGGCACCCCGTGTAGACGAACCACATTGTCCACATAGAGTCTAGCTAGCTTGTCCAAAGTGTAGGTGATCTTCATAGGTATGAAATGGGCTGATTTAGTCAACCTATCTACAACCACCCACACAGTGTCATTTCCTTTACTTGTCCGCGGCAAGCTAGTCACGAAGTCCATGGATATATCTTCCCACTTCCAACTAGGAACGGGAAGGGGCTGAAGCAATCCGGACGGAGGTTGGCGAACGGCTTTAACACGCTGACAAGTCTCGCACTTGGCAACAAAGTCTTCCACATCCGCTTTCAAGCTATTCCACCAAAAATGTTCCCTTAAGTCTTTATACATTTTGGTACCCCGGTGTATTGTAAAGATCTTTTTTTCTTTTTTTTTTTTTTTCTTCCCACCCACGGCCCGCCTCCCCCCACCAACAAGTATAGGGGGGGGCCCCCCCCGGCCCCCCCCCCCCCCCCCCCCCCCTCCCCCCCCCTCCCCGGGGGGCGGCGCGGCGCGCGCCGGCCCGCCCCCCGGGGGGGGGGGGGGCCCGCCGGGGGGAAAAAACCACCCCCCCCGCCCCCCCCCCCCCCCCCCCCCCCCGCCCCACCAGGGGCCGTGTTGTCTTTCGGGGGCCCCCCCCCCCCGCCCGGGGGGGCGCCGCCGGGGCGCGCCGCCCCGGGGGGGGGGCGCCCCCCCCCCCGACCCCCCCCCCCCCCCCCCCCCCCCCCCCCCCCCCTCCCCCCCCCCCAGCGGGCCCCCCAGTGTTGTCTCTTTGTCGATCGCCTTGAACCGAAGTTTCTCGCACTGAACTCCTCAGATCTGATTCGATCTGGTTTGCTCCTTGATCAATCAACCTCTCACTCCTGAAAGAAAACAGAATCACAATAAGAAACGGAGCCGATCGTCTTGATCGGCGTCTCGTCTCCGACGATCTAGTCAGTATAGAGTCAATGGTGTTCACCGAGATCTCTCTGGAGCTTTTGGAATGCTAGTAATGGAGTTCAATCAGAGTGAGTTTAGAGTTTTGGTTGATTCCAGAGACTTACCTTCTCACGGATCTTCCCTCGCTTTTATACTGGCTTTCCCGCTTATAATACTCTTTAAATCATGGCCATCAGATCATTGCTCCTCTTTGGACGCCTTCGATCATCTTAGCTTTATATCTCAATTGAACCCGATTGAGATTGGTTTGACCGGTACAAACCGGCAATGGATATATTAGTTACAACATAAGCCCCCAAGCCTGCTGATCAGGTCGAGCTTGTATGAGACTGCAGTCGGGAGGTTTTATCCTTTTCATAAAAAACACACAGCATCTCTTGTCCAGCTATTATGCCTTTTCCCCAGGTAATTCTCGGTTTCTTCAAAACCTTGATGACGAGTTACCGCATCATATCATCATTATCTTGAAAATCTGCTTATAATTATATCTCTCATGAGATCATGTCCTTCGTATTGGTTGACATTATATTACTGTATTCAGCCCCCAAATTATCTTAAAACCGGCTGAAATCACTGTCTTGTCAGATCTTTTCTGCATTTTCAAATATAACTTTTTAACTTCCTTAGCGTTACCGCCGCCTGATCACTGACTTCATCTTTTTCCCATGTATTGCCATCATATTGTTCCCTTGTCTTTTCACACATCATCTTCATTTTTTCAACTGTTGTTTTTCATGCGTTAGCTGATTAATCCCACGCGTCGGTTACGAAAGGTAATGACCATTGATTTTGGACCATCGTGTATTTCCCCCTCCTTTCAAGAAATCCTCTCTCATTCTTTATATATATCTGTCAACTGTCGCCTTTTCCTTTCCGTACTCTGTTCTTCTTCGCGAACACCAACATACCTATCTGCTAACTTCTTTATTACTCCTTTTCAGATTTTACCTTTTCAATTTCCTTCTTCTTCCTTGCTTATTTCCGCCATGGATCCTGCTTCCAATCCTTCAGTACCAGTATCTCTTCCCAACCTGATATACCTTCAAACAGAGAGCAAATGAAAAATGTGTCTGGTGCTTCTTCCTCTTCTCAACATGATCCTTCAGATTGGAAACCGGTCCCGTATGCTCATGACGAAGCCATCCTTCCTTATACTCCTGTCAACATGTCCAGAGAAAAAATGGACCCAAAGCATGCCGGTCCTGAATGGTATCCCACTAAAATAAAGAAATCCCACCTGGATTCTTACTTGGAAAGTTACCATTTTCCTTCTGATGCTAGAGTATGGGTTCCCGACTCCTCCGACCGTCCTTACTCAGTTGATCCTGGTGTTATCACCATCTACCTTGATCACCTTGATTCAGGTTTTAGAATCCCGCTGATTCCCGTAGTTCAATCTTTGTTGGACTATTATCATGTCTGTCCTTCTCAGCTTACTCCAAATAGTTGGAGGCTGGTTTACTGTTTTTTTGCGTTTATTCTCCAGATGAATCGTGTCCCGTCTGTTGATCTCTTCAGAAATTATTACAACTTGAAAGTATCCCGCGAACGCGGATATCTTCATTTTGCCAGAAGAACCTGCATTTTGGGTGAACTGGGAAGAGAATCCAAAATTTTCATTGATTCCTCCATTCCCCATGACAATAAGCAATGGCGGGAAAAATACTTCTTCTGCGCTATTCCAAATCCAAACTTCCGGTCTCGATGGTGTCTTCATTCCTTGGAATCCTTATCTCCTCTAAAAGTACGTCCACGTGCTTCCTGAATATGACCGAATAACTTTGGAGAATGATTCCGATTGGAACTCCCATAGATGCGGCCAAGTTGAAGACGGATGCAGGTCTCATTAGTCATGGCCTCTTTCCAGGTAAAGATAATAACTGTTGTATACCTTTCTATCCTTTTGTAATCCTTACTCATTATCATATATTTTTGCCATCTGAAGTAATTGCTCGTCCCATCCTCAATGTTGCTGACTTACGGAGAAGTGTTTCAGAGGAAAAGAAGTCTGATTCTAGGGTTATTAAACCCTCCAAGAAAAGAAAACATACTGCCCGTCATCTTTCGAAGAGAAAAACTGCTAAGAGAGATTCCCCGATCAAGAGAAAACTACCCCGGCTCCGAGAAAGTGCCATCGAGAGAAGATGCTTGATGTGCAAATTGTGAAAACGATTGCAAGTGAAATCCCTGGTCCCAAGATGAGGACCTCCAGAACCTCCAATACACTGAGATGTAGACTTAGGTCTACAGGTCCAGTCTCTGACCAGGGCCCATCTGGTTCAAAGAAGAAGAAGAAAAGAAGAAAAGAAATTCATACCGCCCCCATAAAAGTTCCTGTTGTTGAAGATAATCCATGTGAAGAAATTCCTCATGATACTTCTGTCTTCCCAGAAAAAATGGTTGAGGACGAAGGTCAAGGTAAGGATTTATTTGACTATTCTTCTGACCATCTGAAGAAAATTGCTGAGGACATACTAACATATCTTGCGGTGGTATTATTGAAGAAATAGCCGATCAACTATGTGATGAAAATATTGATGTTCCTGTCTCTCCCTTGGATGTTGTTGCCGAAGACCGTGTAAATGAAATTTCCGCTTCCGTTTTACCTTTGTCCATCCCTGTGTTGGATGTTGCTGTCCCAGATACTGATGTTCTTGCTCCTCCAGATACCAATGTTCTTGCTCCCCCAGATACTAATGTTCCCCCTCCTGAGAAAAATGATGAAGATGTTCCTCCCTTGGAGGATAATAACCAAAATGTTTCCCATGGAATTCATGAAGTAGTTCTCCCGAGAGAATAATCCTGTCCCTCTCGAAGCCCTCGTGGTAATTGTCCCTCATGAAGATCAAGAAAATATCATCATGCGGTGGTTCAAATGATCTTTGCGGTGAATGTTAATCCCGAGAATATTCTTGAGGTAGCTGATCTCCAACCAGCCCCCGATCGGGTTGATGATACCATGAGCAATGCTGATTCCGGGAATCCTTTCCACCCCGAGTGGTTTTTAAAAGAAAATCACACGACCCGGCCGTAATTGGGAGGCTGCCGAGAGAATGGGGTACAAAAGGCGAGAATTCCTCGCGACAAGAAGAATCTTGCACGAATGTCCGATTCTGATCTTTATTCTCATGGGTGGGGGTAAGAATTAGACCTCTCCTTTTTTATTTATTTAAAACTAATTCACTTTTGATCCGATTATTTATATTGTCTTTAATGTATACATATATATTGATTGATAAACGGATGTTTTGGAGCTGCCTTCAATGCATTTTCCGAAGTGTTGGAGAGAGAGAAAACTTTGTCTCGGGAAAATGTTGAACTGATCAAGAAGAACTTCGAATTGGTTAATGAGGTACGGGATCTTCGAAGAAAATTGGGATCTTCGAAAAGAAAATTAACAATGAGGTGAGTTCGAGAGAAATAGATTTGATGAATGATCTTGATAGTTTGCATAATGATTATGAAATTTGCTCGACCATTGTCTTTGAATTGCGGGAAGAAGTTTCTATGTTGAGAGAAGCCGTTTTGAATCATAGGAATGAGCTTTTTCAACTTAAAATGTTAAAGGATGATGCCCTTGACGGGGCCAAAATTGCCACGGGTGAAAGAGAAGATTTTAAAGGAAAGGCGACCGGAGCCTTGGTGCGGTCACAAAGCATTGAGAAGGAAAAGAATGAACTCCGGGAGAAGTTTGATGAGATTGAGAAGTTGAATCTTGCTTTAGAGTTGGCACAAGAATATCATGTGAAAGCCTTCGAGTTCAATTCTGCTGGAGAAGTCTACTTTGGAAGATAAGAATAATGGTTTGGAGTCAAGGCTAAATGAGATGACAGTGGAAAAGGATAATCTCAATGCTTCCTTTAATTTGGTTTCTAAGGAGAAAGAAAACCTTCATGCACTCCTGGATGAAACTTTAAAATTCAAAACTTTGCTGCATGAAGACTTAGAGGCGAGAGAGGAAACAGTTTGAAATTGAAAAGAGAAGAATACAAAATGAGAGCCAGATAGTTTTAAACTCGGTTACCTCCTCTATAAAGGAAGTTGGAGATAATCCGACTTTCCTAGGGTTTTGCAAAAATATGGTAAAGGACTGCTCTGACCAAATTTTTTCAGAGATCCTTAAGACTCACCCTGGTTTAGATTTCAAGTTGTTACCTCCGAGTTTCTCCCTTCTAGAACCTTTTTTGATCTTAGGAATTTGAAGCATCCCGATTCGATTGCTCATCGGAAGATGATTCCGATGATGATATGAGTGACTCCTCCGGCTCCGGCCCAGATCATTACGCGAGTGGTTCGGATGATAATGATGATGATAATTTACCTCGCTCAAGGAGATGAAGATATTGCTTGCTAATGATCTTGTTGATGTTGATCCGTCTGATAATGCTACAGATGTTGATCCATCTACAAAATCACACATATGAAGAAAACACTCTTTTTGCTTTATGGACTTACCTTTTTCTTTCTTGCCTACCTCTTTTGCATATGAGGGTTTTTCTTCTTCTTTTTTTACTTGTCCATCTTTTATGTGAATGAAATTTTCTTCCCTCCTTCTATTGTGATTATTTTTATATTATATATATACTGCTGAAAATACCTCTGATGAAAAAGTATTTGAAATGAATTTTTTAATACCCGATCGAGATAGCTTGAGATGTTGATTTAATACCGATCGACCTTTGAGCTTTAATTAACGAGACTTCAATGTAACTTTGATCCTTGAGTTATTTACTGATTAATTCCGTCACACTCGATCCAAATGATGCCTTAGAAAGATGGCTACTGGAGTCTGACTCTGGAAAGTCGGGATCACCCTCGGTACGGAATGATCCATGATCAGCTTCGGAAAGCATAACCTGGCCTTGGAAGGCTGACCACTTGGGTCTGACTTCGGAAAGTCGGGATCATTCCTCAGAAGGAACAATCCGGGATCACCCTCGCGAAAGGAATGATCCGTGATTAGCTTAGCGTGACCTGGCTACACGAGCCTAACTCACGAAGAGTCGGGATCATCCTCGGTACGGAATGATCCGTGATCAGCTTCGGAAAGCATGACTAGGCCTCGGAAGGCTGGCTACTTGAGCCTAACTCACGAAGAGTCGGGATCATCCTCGGTACGGAATGATCCGTGATCAGCTTCGGAAAGCATGACCAGGCCTCGGAAGGCTGGCTACTTGAGCCTAACTCACAAAGAGTCGGGATCATCCTCGGTGCGGAATGATCCGTGATCAGCTCCGGAAAGCATGACCACGCCTCGGAAGGCTGGCTACTTGAGCCTAACTCACAAAGAGTCGGGATCATCCTCGGTGCGGAATGATCCGGATCAGCTAGCATAATCACGCCTCGGAAGGGGGCACTTGCAGCCTAACTCACGAAGAGTCGGGATCATCCTCGGAACGGAATGATCCGTGATCGGCCTCGGAAAGCATGACCGGGCCTCGGAAGGGTGGCCACTTGGGCTCGACCGGAAAGTCGGGATCATCCTCGGAAGGAATGACCCTGGATCGGCGTTGAAATGGCTTGATCGGAAGAAAGCTGGTTCGCATTGATGTTCCTTGGTTTAATAACGAGAAAGAAACTTTGGATGACCCCACTTTATAAAATGCATTCTCCAAGAATACAAGAAAATTCTTTCTCTTGATAATATTTCTTAAGGTGAACTACATTCCACGGTCGTTTCAAACAACTTCCATGAGAGTCCTTCAGCCGGTATGTGTTTTTGCTCACGATTTTTTGTTACCACATATGGTCCCTCCCGGTTTTGAAAGCTTTCCACAATTCCTTGGATCCGACGCTGATTTTTTCCTCAAAACCAAATCTCCTACTACGAAAGATTTATGTTTGATTCGAGCATTATAATACGCTGCTTTGTTCTCCTTTGATATTCCATATTACGGTATAAGGCCTTTTCTCCGACTTCATCTAAAAATTCGAGGTTTGCCCGTAGTCCCTCTTCATTAGTTATTGGATCAAATCCTTCATATCTATTTGATCCCACCATGACTTCCACTTGGAGCCAATGCTTCGATCCATACGCCGATCCGAAAGGTGTTTCACCTGTTGGAGTTCTGACCGTAGTCCTATATGCCCATAATACATGAGGTAGTTCATCAATCCACAGACTATGCGCTTCATCCAGTCTCTTTTTTATCCCCTGCAAAAGTGTTACTGTTTGTTACCTCAATTTGGCCATTGCATTGGGGATACGCTACGAGATGAGTGTTTGCACTCAATATGATAATCTGCACTGAGAATTCCTTGAATCTCTCATTGTCAAATTGTGGTCCGTGATCGGTCGGTAGAATCTTTGGTAGGCCATATCTGAATATGACATGATTTCCGAAGAACTTTTCAATTTGACTCGTGGTAGTTGTTGCCAAGGCTTCTGCTTCTACCCATTTCGTAAAATAATCGATTGCGGCCACCACAAACTTTTTCCCTCCAGCTGCACAGGGAAAAGGTCCCAACAAATCCATACCCCACATAGCAAATGGGAGAGGATTAAGAATTGATGTTAGCTGCTCTTCTGGGCTGGCTACGAATTGGTGCATGAATCGGCATTGATGACACCTTTTTACATACTCAATTGCCTCGGATTGCATTCGTGGCCAATAAAATCCTTGTCTTAAAATTTTATATGCCAAAGCTTTCCCACCTAAGTGGTTTCCACAAATTCCTTCATGAACTTCAGATAGAGCATAAAGAGCATCAGAGGGTCCCAAACATTTCAACAGTGGCCCAGAAACTGTTCTTTTATATAATAACTCATTTTTTAGAATAAACACTGCGGCTCTTCTTTTTACGATTCGGCCTTTTCTCTATCTTCAGGAAGAATACCATCTTTTAGATATTGCATAATAGGATCCATCCAAGATATCTCTGCATCAATTTCCATTATCTCTGGCTCTGAATATGCCGGAATATCTAGCTCCTCATAATATACAGTTTGTGGAATAGAAACAGACTTTGCGGATGCCAATTTTGCCAGAGAATCTGCTTCATTGTTTTGATTTCGAGATATCCTTGTGATGAGAAGCTGTGCGAACCACTCCTTACATTGTGATACTTTTTTAAGATAGCTGACCATTCGATCATCTTTCGCACCATACGCTCCCGTGACTTGACTGACCACCGATTCTGAATCACTTTTTACTTCGATGCTTTGAACACGAGAGAGATCTAGCTAGTCGTAATCCTGCAATAAGAGCTTCATATTCTGCTTCATTGTTTGAAGCATGAAAATTAAACCGAAGTGCATTTTGAATTACAAATCCGAACGGACTTTGTAAAATCACTCCCGCTCCTGATCCCTGCGAATGACTTGACCCATCTACATGCAAGGTCCATATAGAAGATACCTTACTAGAATCTTTTTCCTCCTCTGGTGATGAAATACTTTCAGCAATAAAATCAGCCAAAACTTGTGCCTTTCTTGCGGTTCTAGGTTTATAATCTATATCATGTTGCATTAACTCTACTGCCCATGATACCATTCTTCTGCCGGATCAGGTTTATGCGGTATTTTCTTTAAAGGCCAGTTAGTAAGAACGATAATTGGATGAGCTTGAAAATAGGGCCGGAGCTTCTGGCTGCTATTATTAAGGCGAAAGCTTTGTTTCTCAAATTCCAGATATCTAGATTCTGCATCTAACAATGTATGGCTTACAAAGTAGATAGGATTTTGGACAGTACCTTCCTCCCGGATTAACACCGCGCTTACCGCCGCCTTTGAAGAAGATAGATATATCTGCAAGCTTTCTCCGGGCTTTGGTCGAGATAAAGCTGGTGGATTTGGTCAACCTCCTCTTCAGCTCTTCAAATGAATTTTGACAGTCCTCTGACCATTTGAATTCGTTGAGTGCATTTAGATTCTTCAAAGCCTTGAAGAATGGTGCACACTTATCTCCTGATCTGGATATAAATCTACTTAATGCTGCAACTCTTCTGTTAAGCTTTGAATTTCCTTCATCTTCTTTGGGAGCCGTCATATTTAAGATAGCCACGATTTTTTCTGGATTTGCTTCAATGCCCCTCTGTGTGACCATGAAACCTAGGAATTTACCGGATGAAACTCCAAATGCACACTTCTCGGGATTGAGTCTCATTCCATTTCTCCTCAATACATCAAAGCATTCTCTCGGATCAGCGAGATGATCAGATTTAAATTGACTTTTTACAAGAAGATCATCTACATAAACCTCCATATTTCTTCCAATTTGATCAATGAACGACTTGTTCATTGCCCTTTGGTATGTTGCACCAGCATTTTTTAACCCAAAAGGCATAACTTTATAATAATAGCTTTCCCGATTGGTCATGAATGCCGTGTGAGGTTGATCCTCCTTTTTCATAAGAATTTGATTATAACCTGAATAAGCATCCATAAAACTCAACATCTCTTGACTCGATGTGGCATCGATTAGCTGATCGATTCGTGGCAAAGGATAGCAATCCTTGGGACATGCCTTGTTCAAATCAGTGTAATCTACACACATTCACCATTTTCCATTATGTTTTTTCACCATTACCACATTTGCTAACCACCTTGGGCACTCGATTTGCTCAATGAACTCAGATTTCTTAAGTTTGTCCACTTCAACCTTAATTGCATCATGCTTTTCGATGAGAAATTCCTTCGTCTACTGCTTTCTTGGTTTGATAGATTTATCTATCCATAAACAATGCTCTGCTACCTCCACGCTTAAACCTGGCATGTCTTGTCTTGACCAGGCAAAGACATCTGCGTTTTCTTGGAGAAATTCTTTCAATTGTTCCTTATCCTACTGTTACGATCAGCTCCTATCATGGTCCCTTTTTCGGATTCTCCAAATCAAAACAAATTTTTTCTAGCTTTTCTCTTGGTTCACCTCTTTGAATTTTTTCCTCATCTCTATTATCTCGTAACTTCAACGGTAAAGGCAAGTGCCTTACCTTGTGCTTTCGAATCCTTCAAAAAAGTTGTGTAGCTTTGCCTTGAAGTTTTCTGATCTGATTTGCATTCTCCAATGCCACTTTACTTGGAAATTTGACTTTCAAATGTCTTGTCGAAATTATTGCACCAATAGTATTCAACGTTGGTCTCCCCAAATTATATTGTATCTTTGATAGACTTTTTATTAACAAAAATTTGGTAATTGTAGTTACCGTTTGTGGATGTGTTCCAAGTGTTATCGTTAGTTCCACAGTTCCCTCGACCGAAGTAGACTCTCCGAGAAAATCCAAATAGTCTTGTCTTGCAAGGTTTTATCTTGACCGTATCCAACTTCAATCGTTGAAAAGCTTCGTAAGACATGATGTCTACGAGATGATCCTGTGTCTACCGAACTCTATGAATATCTCTGTTCGCCACCTCAATGACTATCACAAGCTGCGTCATCGTGTGGTTCTTGAATTCCTTCCATTTCTTCCTCCGTGAAGACTATTTCCTTCATCATTTTGATTCTTCTAGGAATAACATGAGATTCAACAGAATTCACATACCTGGCATGAGCCTTAGATTTTGAAATTGAATTTAAGTCCAAACTTCCCAGGATGGTCATGACGGGGGACTGCTTCTGTTGAATCTGCCGATTTTCCTGCTGTTTAGTATTTTCCTCACGGAGAGTTATCTTGAAAATCTCCCTTGGCTTGTTCTTCTCTTGCTGGTGTTCGATTGTTCCACCTTCTCGGCTGATCAGCAACATTTCTTCTGTTTCCCCCATTTCTTTTTTGAACATCTTGATCTAATCTTCCTTGGTTGATCAGTCGTTCAATTTCATATTTTAGAATTCTGCGAGTCATCGGTATCATGACCATGATCTTTGTGATATCTACGAGAATTTATTCGGATTCCTTTCATCCGCCTTTGCTATCATAGGTAATGGCCATTTCATAAATCCCTGGTGCTGAATTTGCATCAGAATTTCCGATCTTCTTACGTTGAGAGGAGTGTAGTTTTCTTGGAATGGTTTGGGAATATCCCTTCCGTATTGACGATCGGGAATATTTCTTGAAAAGCTCCTGCTGTTCCTTCGTTCTCTCCGATCTCTCTGATCAGATTTCACAACTCCATCATCTTTTCTTTTAACTCCTTGCTATCGGTTTCTTTTCTTGCTTGGAGAATGTCTTTCATATTTGCATCTTGATTCAAGTCGTCAATTCTGCTATGTTTGCTTTGGTTTATTCATAATCGGGAATTCGAGAAGATGTTCATCTGTTAGGCCTCTCGAACATAGCGTCATATGCCACCGCCTCATTCAAATTTTTAATTTGAATCGACTCTGATTGAATCTCTTCATATAATTTCGAACCGATTCTCCCGATTTTTGGCGGATTGCGGCCAAGTTATCAACGATTTCTTGCTTTTCATGCTACTTTGGAATCTTGACAAGAATACTTTCGTCAAATCCTTAAAATCCTTAATGGAGTACGGCAATAAGCTGAAGAACCAGGTTGTTGCAGATCCTTTCGGGGAAGATGGAAATGAACGACACTTTAAAATATCGAGTTACTGCTAGCATCATAACGAGTTGAGCCCAGGCCGGTGCTCCATTGGATCTGTACTTCCATCGTACATCGTGAATGTCGGAAGTTTAAAATTGCGCGGTAATGGTGCTGACATAATATCTTTAGCAAATGGATTCCGGTTCATTATTTCCTCGGTATTTTCTCCGCCATCTTTATTCACCAATCGTTGGATCGATCATCGAGGACGACGAAATCTTTTGCTGATTTCCGATCCATAAACTTCAGATCTGCAATCTCTGATCTTCTGTTTCTCTCTTATCTCTCCAATTCCCAACGCTCCTGCTTTTTTGCTCCAGATATGACTCAATTGATCATCTGCGGACGATTCTCGATCTTCGATCTCTAGTGGAATATAGTTTGGATATGCACTTTCTCCTGATCCTTCCTTGAGAAATGATCTCCTTCGACTTCCTCCCGATTTTTGAACCCGAGAGTTTGGGACAGAAGTCGCTTTTGCTCGGGAAAGAGTTCGAGATCTTCCAAGCCGACAAAACCGGAACTCTCTCCTCGGGATGTACTCCGATCTGCTTGATGAAGGTTCTCATTAGATTTTGTGTCTCCGTATTTGATCTTGCATGCTCTCAAACCGCTCGGCAATTAGATTTGGATCTAACTACGGACGAGATGTCGCCAATGTATCTGCTAATTGTTTCTCTTGCCTTTCAAAGCGATCGGTTGGACGAGATGGAGAATGATCTTCCAGCATTCTCTGCCTTTGTCGAGTTTGCATCAACTGGAATTTGCGGCATCGGAACCACTTCTCTCGCTCTTCTTTTTGGATTTACTCTCCTTGGCTCCCTCTGGCTTGTTTCCGCCATTTCTATCGGTAATTCCCCCTCTCGCTCAGGTGATTGAGCCATAGCTTCTGTTCTGACTTGAATTCCCACAGACGGCGCCAAATGTTAGTGCTACTTTTGTCGATCGCCTTGAACCGAAGTTTCTCGCACTGAACTCCTCAGATCTGATTCGATCTGGTTTGCTCCTTGATCAATCAACCTCTCACTCCTGAAAGAAAACATAATCACAGTAAGAAACGGAGCCGATCGTCTTGATCGGCGTCTCGTCTCCGACGATCTAGTCAGTATAGAGTCAATGGTGTTCACAGAGCTCTCTCTGGAGCTTTTGGAATGCTAGTAATGGAGTTCAATCAGAGTGAGTTTAGAGTTTCGGTTGATTCCAGAGACTTACCTTCTCACGGATCTTCCCTCGCTTTTATACTGGCTTTCCCGCTTATAATACTCTTTAAATCATGGCCATCAGATCATTGCTCCTCTTTGGACGCCTTCGATCATCTTAGCTTTATATCTCAATTGAACCCGATTGAGATTGGTTTGACCGGTACAAACCGGCAATGGATATATTAGTTACAACACCACCCCCCCCCCCCCCTCCCCCCTCCTCCCCCCCCCCCCCCCCCCCCCCCCCCCCCCCCCCCCCCCCTCCCCCCCCCCCCCCCCCCCTCCTGCTGGGCGTTTTTTTTTTTCCCCCTTTCTTCTCCCTTGGGACCCCCCCCTCCCCCCCCCCCCTCTGTTCCCCCCCCCTCTCCTACACACAACCACCCCCCCCCCCCCCACCCCCCCGCGGGGGGTGGTCCCCTTCCCCCCCCTACCCTTCCCCGAGCGGCAACCCCACCACCTTGTCGTGTTGCCCCCCCACCCCCCCCAATCCGATCATGGAAGCATCGGTGTAGATCGTCAACCCACCGGAACTATCGGTAGTAGTCAAAACCGGGCGCTTGTCAATCTAACCTTCAGCTCCTCAAAATTCCTCTCGCAAGACTCGGTCCAAACGAACTTCTCTTCCTTTCTAGTTAGCTTAGTCATAGGGGCAGCCAACCTAGAAAAATTCTCGATAAATCTCCGATAGTATCCTGCCAATCCAAGGAAACTTCTTATCTCAGTCACGGTCTTCGGTCTTTCCCAATCGGTAACGATTTGCACTTTTTCCGGGTCGACACGAATACCTTCGGCTGAAACAACATGGCCAAGAAACACTACCCTTGAGAGCCAAAAGTCACACTTGCTAAACTTAGCATAGAGTTTCTTTTCTCTCAACCTTTGCAAAGTGAAGTTCAGATGTTCCGCATGCTCTTCTTCATTCTTCGAGTAAATCAAGATGTCATCAATGAATACGATCACAAACTTATCGAGCACATCATGAAATACCCGGTTCATGAGGTCCATGAACACGGCGGGGGGCATTTGTTAAGCCAAAAGGCATAACTTTGAATTCATAGTGTCCATACCTTGTTCGGAACGCCGTCTTAAAGATATCACTTGACTTCACTTTCAACTGGTGATACCCTGATCTTAAGTCAATCTTCGAGAAAACAGACGCGCCCTTCAACTGGTCAAACAGGTCATCAATCCGAGGCAACGGGTATCTGTTCTTGATCGTTAACTTGTTCAACTCTCTGTAGTCAATGCATAGGCGCATACTACCATCTTTCTTCTTAACGAACAAGACCGGAGCTCCCCAGGGTGACACACTTGGCTGCACAAAACCTCTATCCAGGAGTTCATTCAGCTGAGCTTGCAACTCCTCTAGCTCGGTAGGCGCCATCCTGTAAGGAGCTTTAGACACCGGAGACGCTCCAGGAGTTAAGTCTATGGAAAACTCAACCTCTCTATTAGGGGTAGTCTGATAAATCGTCCGGAAACACATCAACGAAGTTACAAACTACACTGATATTTTCAGGTCTCTTCTTTTCCTTAACCTTGCTTCCAGATGAAACATCTTCCACTAGGGAGTGGACTTGCATTAAAGCGGTCAAAGTCTTCTTGCTCACTCTTCCCTTCCTTCCTTGGAACTCCAAAACTGAATTCCCCTCCAATCGGAATTGGATCTTCTTTGAAGAGCACAAGATCACGAGCGTTGTAGGATGTCAACCAATCAATTCCCAAGATCACGTCGAAATCTCTCATATCGAACAACACCAACCTTGCCTTCAAGTTCAAACCACAAACACAAACAGGACATTCCTCTAACACTTTATCTAGTTTAACAACAGACCCAACGAGGGTACAAATTGATAAATAACTAGACAAACATTTGGGTGTTAGGTTAGTCTTCACAGCAAAAGTAGATGAAATGAATGAATGAGATGCACCCGTATCAAACAATACAAATGCTGGTAAAGAAGCGACTAACAATGTACCTGTAACAACATCATGACAAGCTTCTTGGTCAGTACCAGATATACTTGGAAGACTCCGCCGGCGGGAGGGGCGGGGACACTCTTACGAACAGAGCACCGGGCTGAACAGACTTCTTGGGGCAGAGGCGGGCAAAATGGCCGGGCTGTTTGCAAAAGAAGCAAACATTATCCTTCGGTCCAACAGAGGTAGCTGCCACTGGAGGTCTCTGAAATGCAGGTCTGGGGTGTACCATTCCAGGTAGAGAAGGCTGAACAATTCCTGCAGGTTGGGTCCCACTAGTCTGGCCATACTGGCCTACATAAGCAGCACTGGGACTCGGCCCAACACTCCGGGGCTGATAGGTGGGAGTGGGGTACGGTGCAGACTTCACAAAACGACGGTCAGTATGATCAACAAATCCAGAAGGTCTGGATTGCCAAGGTTTCTGTGCTCGCACATTCTCCTTCTCAGTTTCTTCAATTTTCTTCGCATTCTCCACGGCCTGAGCATAGTCTCCAAGAGGTAAGGCAGTGAGGTGGACTTTGATCGAAGGTCGCAGCCCTTTGAAAAATTTCTTCGCCTTGGCAACATTGGAACTCAAAGAATCAGGAGCGAAGAAAAAGAGTTCTTCAAACTTCTGCTGGTATTCCAGCACATAAAGGGCACCTTGTACCAATGCCATGAATTCTGCCTCTTTGGCATCCTTCACCGACTCAGGGAAATAGTTCCTACAAAATGCTTCCTTGAACAACTCCCAAGTAACCACACCAGCATGAAGGTTCTCGAGAATAGGCCTGGTGGAGGTCCACCATGCATCGACTTCATGTTGGAGCTTACGTTACTGCAAACAACACCTTCGATTATCCCAACACCTGCAGGTGTCTAAATGCCTTTTCCAATTCTCTCAACCATCTATTAGGAAAGAGGGTGTCCTTGGTCATTCCGGTAAAAGACGGTACTTGGAGTTTAAGAAAACTTTCCATCAGCTTGGTATGCGGGATCTCAGTGGACCTCTCCACATACGGAGCTGCACGGCCAGGGTTTCTTGAACCACTTGCTCGGTTCTCTTCTCGCATAGCCAAAAATCCGGTCATCATTTGATTGAATCTGCGCTTGTTGCTGCATCATGTTGGTCATAATGCTAGCAATGTCTCTGAAAGCTTCCGATTTCAGGAGCATCGGGAACTCCATTAGGGGCGGGGTGCTCTCCTTGTCTTTGCTGGTCCGGGGTCCCAGCAGGCACATCTTCAACTCCGGAATTATCGAAACCAATCAAACGATTCCTCGAAGCACCATTCGCAAACATCGGAAATTTACAACATCGAAAATCAACTTGTCAAAATCACTTGATCAATAGAATAGAATGCCCAAATCATGCTTAAAATCATCAACATAGCAAGATTATAGTCCAACAATAACAAGAAACAAATCACAAATCAGATTTCCACAAAAGCCCAAAAGCAGAAATTTTTTCCCTATTGGTCGATACATTTGGTCAATGGCATCGACCAATAGTATCGACCAAAAAACATTCTGCGCGAAAAACAGAATAAATGGCCCACTCGTTTCATTTCCAAAACATTTCCATTTCAAACTTGGCTCTGGGGAAAACTTCTCCTTAAGGTCTCTAAGGGTTTTAGGGGTGATTTGAGACTTCCAACACTCTTGCAAGCTTGCATTGATCAACAACACAAGTAAGTCTCATTCTCTTCTTCTCTCTTCTTGCATTTTCATTTACCAAGATATGATTTTTCTTCAAAACTGCAGAATGGTTGATGCTAATGGTTAGAATCATGTCTAGGGAAGTTTAGAAACATGCTCCCACCATTTTACAAGCCAAACTAAGCATGAAACACAAGATTTCACATTCTTAGGATTCAAAAATCACTATTCATCTCAATATTTCCAACTTTACAAATACTTGCCTCATTTTTAAACCAAAATGAATTTTGACATGAAACCAAGTCCCACATGACTAATTTACCATGGGGAAGGTGTTCCCACATTCGGTATGCCGAAATTCCAACTTTTGAAAAATCTCAAACATAGCCCAAAGAGGGATTTCTTCCTTCACCTTCTTGCTGAATTTTCACTTCTACATGGCCAAGATGTTAGATTTTCACCAAACGAAACATCCCAGCATGTTTATCCAAGTCTTAAACACATGCTAGTATGTTCGAATCGCATTTTCGCAACAATTTCAAATTTTCGAAAAATTACAAAAATGCCCTTCATCTAACAAATGAACAAGGGAATTAATCAAAATGAAATTTCTTTCTTGTCTCTACAGGTTCATCATGCCCAGAGGAGGACGGAGGGCTGACAGAGGTATAGGACATGCTCCACGGCAGGAGGTGACCGAGGATGACCTCTTCATATCACCTCAGGCAGAGTTCCTGTTCGAGCACTACTTCTATGACATACCGATCGAGTACGGGCGGTTGGTAGTCTTAGATGAGCTAGAGACCTTTCGCATACGGGAGAGGTTAGAGGCGATGGGATGGTTATCTTTGTACACCACGCCATATCCAGTCTACCCAGAGCTTGTCAGGTACTTTTATAGTAACCTGACCTACCGATTCGAGGATGACCCGCGAGATGGTCCTCGGATTGTCATCTGCTCCGTGGTCAGAGGCGTTGAGATCACATTCACTACCAGCGAGTTGGCTGGGATCTTGGGAGTGCCATCTGTACCAGACTTTCGCTTGTGGATTCCTCGCACTGACATTCTGGAGGGTCTCATTCCATACGAGACACAAGAGATATGCAAGACTCTGTGGGACGATGAGAACTGCTTCATGCCCAGGAGTGGCACTTCTATGATACCATTTGCCCGAGTCATCGCTCGCTTTGTCGGGCGAAACATTATTCCAAGGCGGGGGCATCACAGTAGGGTGACGATTATGGAGGCACTAGTCATCTATTGCATTTACACTGGCGTGCAGATAGACTTGGCTCACATCATGCAACATATCATGATGGACCGAGTTGAGTCTCCCGAGGTCAGGAACTTAGCTTTCGGCCGGGTCTTGACACGCATTTTCCAGTACTTCCAGGTGGATTTAGAGGACACACTGATGATTCCTGATATAGAGATAGGTGAGGACCTCTGTGCATGGTCGGTCAAGAAAATGGGGCTTGGTAATGCGGTTAGATCAGACAATGAGGCCGACATCGATGGGGATGCCGAGGATGACGATGTAGATGAGCATGGAGACGATGATGATCAGGGTGATGCTCCAGTTTAGGATGATGACCAGGGGCATCAGGAGATTCCCGCTCCACGATTCTCCGAGGATGGAGGTCCATCTCACCAGACTTCTGAGGCTCCAGGTGTGACTTCTCATCAGTCTCCGATTTATTCCATACTCGAGAGGATCGAGGCTCGACAGATGAGGATGGAGACATACATGCACGCTTTAGGTGAGAGGTTTACACGGCTCGAGGATGAGTTCGGATCGAGGAGGGATCGGACGGATCGTCGGAGTAGATCACCTAGATAGATAGCATTAGGAGTTTTCCTTTTTATGTTTCCCGGATGTACTTTCTTTCGGACTTGTAAAAATTTTCTTATGTGATTAATGAGATCAAGTTGTTTTGCTTATATTATTGTATCTTATTCCATAATCGAGTTAAGTTTCATTTATTCGATTACTAATCTCGATTATCTATTATTCAGCTCTAAGAATAATTGAGTTACCCTTTTTGATCGGTAACTCGGAATGTTCCATCATCGCTTCCGGGGTTAGGGTCTTACTGAACCTGGGCTCGATACCACTCTGTCACATCCACCCAGCCGGTACCCTATCCGGCATACCCGGGATGTGATCCACAGCCCGAAGATCCATAGTTCGGGGACCACATAATCCACATCGACGATAATACAATCATGAACAGATAATAATCATAAACTAACAATGAATGATCATGGAATTCAGAAATAAGGTGTCGGACATAATCGAGTGCGGAAATAAATATCAAATCGGATAAATTAAGAAGGCGGTGGGCGGAATCCACTCCTTCACCAAACGGAAGTGAGGTCAAAATTTAGTTAAGTACAAGTCTCAAGTTATAAAGGTAAGTTAAAGTTATTACAATTCTTCTAAGTATCTTGTCACAAAAGAAGGGGTAACTACTCATAAGTCTCCTCCATAATAAATATATCTTCTTCAAAGTTGAGGACCATGGAGACCCAACATGACTGCTCCCCATACAACTCCGGGGCTAACCACAGTACGCCCGGTAATCTTCTTCGGTATGGTCACCGAAGTCTTCAACGTAGACAGCCTCCGGATGGTAGTATGAGGTATCTGGGTCCGCCTCAGGGAGGGTGCCATCAAAGTAATCACCTGTAGAATAGCCTAACAAAATATTGCAACAGAAAAGGAATGAGTTCAAAAGAACTCAGCAAGGAAGCTATCCCACCACACATAAACCACAAGATAATCATAAATTGATGCAGATGATATGAGGCATATAATGCAATATGACTTTATTCTAAGTATGCTGGTCATCTATGGTAGACATGCTTTAAGTCATAGCACCATACTTCTTTAGGTAGTCTCGATCACTCATCACCGGGGGGAATTGGGTCCTGCATCCCTCTCGGACAAATCCATGGTTGGGGGTTTCGGTCACCGCTCTCTCACATCACTGTTTGGTCTAAGTATTGGCGCATGTCAGGGTATAGCCTAGCCCAATGCAAGTCATCTACTTAATCATATCATGCCAATTCCAGATACTTCCATTCCTCCCCTCTCGGGATCCTTTCCGGTATCCTTCACACTAGAGTCACGGATATTACTCACCGGACTCATCAACCCTATTGGTCATCCACAAATGGTAAACGGGAAGCTCTCACGTCCCTCTCACGGATCATTTCACCGGTCTTGAGTGCCCGTGAGCCCAAGTCTAGCCATTTGTAACCCTACCAATAAATGGCCCCTTTCGGGTAACCGTAATGCAATTTATGTCCTCTCACGGAGTGGATACCGGTCTTGAGCGCCCACAAATCCACACTACTACCACGGGTTGTTCGGTCTCAATGCCCTTCCGAATCGGGTCTGATATGATAGGGACATCCTAGCCATACATCTAGACAAATCCTATGAATGTCATTCAATAACCCGGGAAAGCGTCAATGGACACCTTCGGAGAACATCCCATACTATTCCCTCCGATGTCCAAGGACAGAAGCACCAGTAGGGTACCCCTCAATCCCAAGTTATACTTAAGCAATCACATGCCCAAGTTCATCATATCAGTTCACAAGATACAACGTCATAATAAACATTCAATTCATGACATTGACATAAGTCATCATATATTGAAATTGATAAACATGATAAAACATTGAAGTAATATAATGTAAACACAAAGCTACTGTTAAAAGACATATGTAGCAAGTCCAACACGATAAGAATATGAAATAGAAACTATATTTACTAGGTTAGGAATACCAAGTCAAGATTTCCATATCCTAGGTAATTACATCGATAACTATCCTTACCTTGAATCGGAGAAGAGAATGGTCCAAGATCACAAGCAGTGACCCAAATAGTCTTAAAGTCCTAAACAAGCATATATGAAAGGTTAGAGAAGAAATCAGAACAATCGGAGATCAAAAGAATCAGAACTAGGAAAAAGTAGCTGACAGCAACTCTATTGGTCGATACATTTGGTCGATAGTATCGACCAATAGTATCGACCAAATCAATTCCAGACGAGCAAGCTGTGGCTTTTCGGATTTTTGCCCAGATTTGGTCTTCCGGGTCTCGGATTGACATGAAACTTGGAGGATAGTCTAAGCTCAACATGGGGACACTAATTATCAAGAAACTTTCATAATCTAATGGTCCATTTGGAAATCCCCAAATTGACATATTAAGGTTAAGAGTTGTAGATCATGGCATTGGCTATATCTCAATGCAAATTAGGGGAAAACATGGGGGATTAGGTAGGGAATCGTTTAGAAGTAACATGGAGTACATATGCAAGGTATAGATTGGGTTAATCATGAGCTTCATCTCAGTTTTGGTAAATAAAGCAAGTTGGTAAGCAATAAATCATGGAAATGTGTAGTCAATGATCATGAGGTGAATCAATCATAGTCATATCGGTGAAAACATCATTGTATGGGGTTTAGAAGGTTCATGGCAAGGTGTATGCAAGGTTGCAGCACCTTGGCCATGGTCCCAACAGTAAAATAGAGAAAAGATGAGTGAGAAAGTGATTAGGAGAGAGAGTCATACCTTTAAAGTGGAACAAGAAAGTAGGAATGAGTGGTTAGCAATGATTGATGAAGAAGATGCTTCACCACTACCAAGGAGGAGTTCTTGGGAGGCTCTCTCACATTCCCAGATGTTAAAAACGCGAGAATAGGGCTCCAGTCTCGAGGAATAAATAAATAGAAAAGAATATTCCAAGAATCTTTAAATCTGGGCTCAGCAGACTTGTTGGTCGATACCTTTGGTCGATGGTATCGACCAATAGTATCGACCAAAACAATCTCTGCAGAAATTTTACAGAATAGTTCAGCAACTTTAGGTGCGGACTTGGAGGGCTATACAAGGTCAAATTGCATGGGGTTTTCTCCTACAGTTCACTCAAGAGGTCTAGTTTCAGGGAGTACCTTCGGATTATGCACAGGAGTCCGTTTGCTATTTCAACTGTCTCGCTCTTCATCAGTGCGCAGATTCTAACTTAGCACTGGTAATGTGCTCAAGGAAGGAGCAGCATCATCAATGTCCATAAACTGGAATCCCGACATTACGTCATCAACCAGTAGGGCCCATAAGTCCCTCCTACCACCACTTCGGGTCTTTGGACCTACAAACATAACAATGACCGGGTCGGGTCAAGGTTAGGTAAACTGGATTTTACAACCTTACCATGTTGCATCAACACGCAACCCAAACCGATCTTGGAAGCATCAGTGTAGATTGTCAATCCATCAGAACTATCAGGTATAGTCAAAACCGGAGCGCTTGTCAATCTAACTTTCAGCTCTTCGAAATTCTTCTCGCAAGCATCGGTCCACACAAACTTCTCTTCTTTTCTAGTTAGCTTAGTCATAGGGGCAGCCAAACTAGAAAAGTTTTCAATAAATCTCCTATAGTATCCCACCAATCCAAGGTAACTTCTTATCTCAGTCACAACTCTCACATCCCCCCAGCCGGTACCCTAACAAGCATACCCGGGAGTGTGATCCACAGCCCCGAAGATCAAGTATCGAGGAAATCATCCTCCCACATATACAATAACATAATCATAAACAGGGAATAATCAAGGTTTAAATATTATAAACAAAAGAATTAAAGTCAAGAATGAATAATCAATATAATCAGAGTGCGGAAAAATGATACCAGATGTAATCACATCAAAAGAAGTAGAGAGAGGTGGACTCCCTCCACAAATTCAGCGAAACGTAGTACAAGTCTAAAAGGAATAACAACTGAAACGAAAGAAAATAAGAAAGACAACTAAACTAAGAGTCTTCTATTCTATAAATGACATCTTAAAAATAGTGGACTTCATCAATCCAACTGAGATGTTCAAATTCCACGTTGCCTCTAATCGTAGTATGGAATGTGATTGCCTGAGGGATCATCAGAGTAATCTTGATTGTCGCCAACACCTTGCATGTAGTACGCTTCATCGGCTTGCGCTTCATTGTACTATTCTTCATAGTAGTCAGTACCTATAGAATAGTCTAACAAGAGATGTACAAAAAGGAATGAGTTTCGAAGAAACTCAGTAAGGTAGTTAATCCATAACACCATTTGTCACGCCCTCCCAGCCGGTACCCTATCTGGCATACCCGAGAGTGTGATCCACAGCCCGAAGATCAGGTATCGAGTGATCAACCTCCCACATAAACAATAACATAATCATGAACAATCATAACAAGAGTGCGGAAGATAAATCATAGATCCAATAAAGAAAGAATGAATCATAAATGAATCAGAATAGTAGATATAATCAGAGTATCAAACAGATAAGTAAAGTGAGGCAAAAATCCCACTTTACAACCAGCGGAAAAGTAGCTCTAAAGAGAATAAACTAAATAAAATCTAATCCCAGTAGCAAGTACATTGGGTAACTAAATTGTTCTCCACTTTATAGACAACATCCTTGTAAGTGTAAATCTCATAAATGGCACAAGGACGCTTCCACTCAATGGTCGGACTAAGCATCGTACGGAGCATAACCACTCGCGGGATCTTCAGAGTAATTGTGGTAACCGCAATCACCTTCCCGGAGATATGCCTCTTCGCCTTGCGCTTCTTCATAGGGACCGTCATAGTACTCAGTGCACTGCGGGATAGTCTAACAACATTGTACAATAAAGGAATGAGTTTCAAAGAAACTCGGTAAAGCGATTAAAAATCCATAATAACATAAATGGCAGGATTCCAGAACAATCATGAATGCAATATGATATGAGACAAGCAATGAATGAATGAATCTAACTCTATGTATGCTGGTCTCTATTGGCAGACATGCTTTAAGTCATAGCACTGTACTTCTTTAGGAAAGTCCACTCACATCCTCAACCATTTAAGATATCTTGGATTCTCTCACGGATCATTTCACCGGTCTTGAGCAGCCGATTGGTAATGGGTCCTTCATCCCTCGGGACAAACCTTGGCGGGGGGGTTAAGTCAACACACTCTCTCACAACCATTTGGTATAAGTCTTGGCGCATGTCGGGGTAAAACCTAGCCAAATGCAAGTCTTCTACTTAGTTACATCAAGTCGATCCGAGATACATCCATTCCTCGTCCCTGACGATCCTTTCCGGTATCCTTCACACTAGAGTCCTCATAGTCCCTGACTACGGACTCATCAACCCTATTGATCATCCACATATGGTAAACGGGAAGCTCTCACGTCCTCTCACCGGTTGGTTACCGGTCTTAAGCGCCCGTGAGCCCAAGTCTAATCATATGCAACCCTACCAATAAATGGCCCCCACAATGTGATTCCTGTCCTCTCACGGGTTGGTTACCGGTCTTGAGCGCCCATGAATCCCCATTGCTACCACGGGTCATTTAGTCTCAATACCCCTCCGATTAGGGTCTGACATAACAGGACATCCTAGCCAAACACTACTAGACAATCCTAGATATGTCATCCAACAGTTTAGGAAGGTGTCCAGAGGGCATCTCCGGAAACATCCCATAATATTCCCGTAGTAGTCCAAGAACAGAAGTGTCAAAAGGACACCTCTCCTTTCCAAACCATACTTAAGCATACACATGCATCAATTCATATCATCACATATATGGTAACTTCATATATGGAAAGAAATCAATAATTACAATCACTTTTATAACATTGGTAAGTAAATCATACATGAATCAATTTAATATGAATAAGTAATGCTACTGTAATCAAAGTTATGCAACAGTAGTATATCATTGTAAGAATCTAATTTAGGAATCATATTTATGATATTCAAATATAGAAACTAGATTCATGCTATCTATGTAATTAAGGAAATAACCATCCTTACCTTTTATAACTCGCAAAGGAATCCTAAGAAATCAAGTAAGATCTCGGCAAACTTGAGAAGAAGGTCCTAAACAAGTATATACAACATATTAGGAAAGATCCCTAACAGAAAAGATACCAAAACAACCAACATAGACCAATTCCGAGTTGCTGTACTCATTGGTCGAGTGGATTGGTCGATCTGTCCATCGACCAATCAGTCGACCAATGCAGACGATAGCCTAAAAAACGAAGTTTTAAGATATGAAATCCGAATTTGGTGGTTCAAAAGGGTACTAATCAAGGGGTAGACTACATCAGTTGTATTCTAACATATAGGGGACCTCAAAACACTAATCCAATCAAGATATCAAGATCCAAATTAGGAAACAAAAAGTTACCATAATTAAATCAACCATGGATCTTGATGAATTTGAAATAGAAAACAAAGACAAGAACAATAGGAGGATGGATCATTGCTTCAGGTAAAGGTATCATGAAAACATACTTAGATCTTCATGGAATAAGGCTTAGAAGCATAAATCTAAATAAGGAAATAAAACCTACCATATATGTAACTACCATGCATCATGAAGAACACATAGTAAGGTAGAAGAGAACAACTAGAGATTTATAGATTATGGATCATGGAAGGAAAACACAAGTAATTAACTACTAACATGATCAACATAGAAGATCCAAAGAGATCAGAATTCAGATTAGGAGTTTAACAAAGATTAGATCATGGTTTGATCATGATTCCTTCAAAAGCTTGCAATGATCATGGTTAAGATCATTGTTCTAGCCTCAAATCCTTAGGATGATCATGAGAACATGTTCGGAGATGTTTGCAACAGAGAATGCAGCATCTCTTCTACTGTCTCAACTCAAAAAGGAAAGAAAAACAAAGATGGAGGAGAAGAAGAGAGAGTAGACATACCTTTTGATGCAAAAAGAAGAGTTTCGACGAAGATCCGTCAAGAAAACACCAAGGATGCAAGAGAGATGACTTGCGAGAGGTCTTTGGTTCGTTCCCAGAGAGTTTGGAGGCAGCAAATACGAAGTGGACTCGAGATTGGACTTAAATAGAGCAAGAACAACCTAATTGCCAAAGACAGCACTCATTGGTCGAGTGGATTGGTCGATGGCCCAGTCCGACCAATCAGTCGACCAATGCCGACAAAGAAGACCAAAACAGGGAATTGAAGGTCCAGATCAAATCCAATCCTAAAGGGGTTTTGCACACAAGTCGGGTGACTTACCTAATAGGTAGAAATGCCTTCAAACCAAGATAGAGAGCACTCCAAGTCCATCAACTAATCAGATCTTCATCGGGATTCGGTTTCCATAAATAGAACCTCATCATCAACTTTCATGGATTCAAAGCCGGACACCAAGTCCTCTACTGGGATGGCCCAAAGCTGACTTCTTACTTTACTTCGGGTCATCGGACCTACAAATAACAAGGTTTCCGGGTCAAGGTTAGGGCTGGGTTTTACATTCTCCCCCCTTAAAGAAATTTCGTCCCCGAAATTGAAAGCGTACTGTGCTTCCAAAGAGGTAAGGAAACTTCTCCTTCATATCTTATTCCTTCTCCCAAGAAGCTTCTTCAGGGGTATGGTTCTTCCACCGAATCTTCACCAAAGGAATGGTGCGATTCCGCAGCTGCTTGTCCTTCCTATCCAAGATTTCGGCCGGTTCTTCATCATAGGTCAAATCAGCACTAAGTCCTTCAGGTGCTTGCTGCAAAATGTGTTCCGGATTCTCTATGTATTTTCGGAGCATCGAAATATGAAACACATTGTGCACACCAGCAAGAGGCGGAGGTAATGCTAATCGATACGCAACAGGTCCAACCTTTTCCAAAATCTCGAAAGGTCCAATGTAACGAGGGCTAAGCTTTCCCTTAACATTGAATCTCATCACACCCTTCATTGGTGAGACCTTCGGGAAAGACTTTCTCTCCAACTTGAAATTCCAAATCGGTCCTTCTCTTATCAAGCATAAGATTTCCGTCTCTGATCAAGCGCACTTAATCCTTTCTCTTATCATATCTACCATAGCACTTGTAGCTTCAATCATCTCAGGACCTAAGACTTTTCTTTCACCTTGCCTCGACCCAAAGTACAAAGGTGTCCTACAAGTACTGCCATACAAAGCCTTGAATGGAGCCATGCCTATTGTTGCTTGATAACCGTTGTTATAGGCAAACTCAACCAAAGCTAGGTGTTCATCCCAATTACCACCCATATCCACCACACAAGATCCGAGCATGTCTTCCAATGTCCGAATTGTCCGCTCGGATTGTCCATCGACCGTGGATGATGAGCTGTACTCAAGTTCAATTGGGTTCCCAAGGCCTTCTGCAAACTATTCCAAAACCTTGAGGTGAACCTAGGATCACGATCCGAAACAATACTCAATGGCACATCATGCAGACGAACCACATTATCCACATAAAGCCTTGCTAGCTTATCCAGTATGAGTGATCTTCATAGGAATGAAATGGGCTGATTTGGTCAACCTATCAACAATCACCCACACAAGTGTCATTGCCTTTACTTGTCCGAGGCAAGCTAGTCACAAAGTCCATGGAGATATCCTCCCACTTCCAACTAGGAATAGAAAGAGGCTGAAGTAATCCAGATGGAGGTTGTCGAACGGCTTTCACACATTGGCAAGTCTCACACTTGGCAACAAAATAATCAACATCCGCCTTTAGACCAATCCACCAAAAATGTTCCTTCAAGTCCCTTTTTTTTTCTTCCCTCGTGGCCCACAAGCACAACAAAAGCCCCCCCTTTCTTTCCTTTTTTTTTTTTTTTTTTTTCTCTTTTCGTTGCCCCCCCCCTCTTCTTCAAAACAACAACCCACCCCCAACCATTAAACAACCCCGGCCCGCCCCCCCCCCCCCCCCCCCCCCCCCCCCCCCCCCCCCCCCATCCCCGAGGGGGGGCTCCCCCCCACCAAGCAGCGGTAGGGGATCCCCCCCCCACAAAAAAAAAAAAAAAATAATCAACAACAATAAAAAGAGGGGGGAAGTTAATTCATATTTAAAAAAAAAAAAAAAAAAACAAAAAAAAAAAAAAAAAATAAAAAAAAAAAAAAAAAAAACAAAAAAAAAAAAACGGGGCAAAAATCCCCCTTTACAACCAACGGAAAAGTAGCTCTAAAAGAATAACTAGACAAAACCTAATCCCAAGTAACAAGTACATTGGGTAACTAAATTGTTCTCCACTTTATAGACAACATCCTTGTAAGTGTAAATCTCATAAATAGCACAAGGACGCTTCCACTCAATGGTCGGACTAAGCATCGTACGGAGCATAACCACCCGCGGGATCTTCGAGTAATTGTGGTAACCGCAATCACCTTCCTGGAGATATGCCTCTTCGCCTTGCGCTTCTTCATAGGGACCGTCATAGTACTCGATACTGCAGGATAGTCTAACAACATTGTACAATAAAGGAATGAGTTTCAAAGAAACTCGAGTAAGGCGATTAAAAATCCATAATAACATAAATGGCGGGATTCCAGAACAATCATGAATGCAATATGATATGAGACAAACAATGAATGAATGAATCTAACTCTATGTATGCTTTGGTCTCTATTGGCAGACATGCTTTAAGTCATAACACCATACTTCTTTAGGAAAGTCCACTCACATCCTCAACCATTTAAGATATCTTGGATTCTCTCACGGATCATTTCACCGGTCTCGAGCAGCCGATTGGTAATGGGTCCTTCATCCCTCGGGACAAACTTGGCGGGGGGTTAAGTCAACACACTCTCTCACAACCATTTGGTATAAGTACTCGGCGCATGTCGGGGTAAAACCTAGCCAAATGCAAGTCTTCTACTTAGTTACATCAAGTCGATCCGAGATACTTCCATTCCTCGTCCCCGACGATCCTTTCCGGTATCCTTCACACTAGAGTCGGCGTATCCTATGGCACCGACCAACTCGGACTACGGACTCATCAACCCTATTGATCATCCACATATGGTAAACGGGAAGCTCTCACGTCCTCTCACGGGTTGGTTACCGGTCTTAAGCGCCCGTGAGCCCAAGTCTAATCATATGCAACCCTACCAATAAATGGCCCCCACAATGTGATTCCTGTCCTCTCACGGGTTGGTTACCGGTCTTGAGCACCCATGAATCCCCATTGCTACCACGGGTCGTTCGGTCTCAATACCCCTCCGATTAGGGTCTGACATAACAGGACATCCTAGCCAAACACTACTAGACAATCCTAGATATGTCATCCAACAGTTTAGGAAGGTGTCCAGAGGGCATCTCCGGAAACATCCCATAATATTCCCGTAGTAGTCCAAGGACAGAAGTGTCAAAAGGACACCTCTCCTTTCCAAACCATACTTAAGCATACACATGCATCAATTCATATCATCACATATATGGTAACTTCATATATGGAAAGAAATCAATAAATACAATCACTTGTATATAATCGATAAGTAAATCATACATGAATCAATTCAACATGAATAAATAATGCTACTGTAATCAAAGTTATGCAACAGTAGTATATCATTGTAAGAATCTAATTTAGGAATCATATCTATGATATTCAAATATAGAAACTAGATTCATGCTATCTATGTAATTAAGGAAATAACCATCCTTACCTTATATAACTCGCAAAGGAATCCTAAGAAATCAAGTAAGATCTTGGCAAACTTGAGAAGAAGGTCCTAAACAAGTATATACAACATATTAGGAAAGATCCCTAACTTAAAAGATATCAAAACATCCGAAACAGACCAAATCTGGAGTTGCTTGTACTCATTGGTCGAGTGGATTGGTCGAGTGGTCCAGTCGACCAATCGGTCGACCAATGCGACGATAGCCTATAAAATCAGAGTTTTAAGATATGAAATCCGAATTTGGTGGTTCAAAAGGGTACTAATCAAGGGGTAGACTACATCAGTAGTATTCTAACAAATAGGGACCACAAAACACAAAAAACAACAAAATAAAAAAAACCAAAAAAAAAAAAAAAAAAAAACCAAAATAAAATCAAACAAAACACCTAAATTATTAAAAATAAAAAAAAAAACACAAAACCAAAAGGGGATGGGTCTTTTCCTTCCGTAATAAAAACATGAAAACATACATAGATCTTCATGGAATAAGGCTTAGAAGCATAAATCTAAATAAGGAAATAAAACCTACCATATATGTAACTATCATGCATCATGAAGAACACATAGTATGGTAGAAGAGAACAACTAGAAATCTATAGATTATGGATCATGGAAAGAAAACACAGTAATTACCTACTAACATGATCAACATAGAAGATCCAAAGAGATCGAATTCGGATTAGAAGTTTAACAGAGATTAAATCATGGTTTGATCATGATTCCTTCAAAAGCTTGCAATGATCATGGTTAAGATCATTGTTCTAGCCTCAAATCCTTAGGATGATCATGAGAACATGTTCGAGATGTTTGCAACAGAGAATGCAGCATCTCTTCTACTGTCTCAACTCAAAAAGGAAAGAAAAACAAAGATGGAGGAGAAGAAGAGAGAGTAGACATACCTTTTGATGCAAAAAGAAGAGTTTCGACGAAGATCCGTCAAGAAAACACCAAGGATGCAAGAGAGATGACTTGCAGAGGTCTTTCGCGACACTACTAGACAAATCCTAGATATGTCATCCAACGGTTTAGGAAGGTGTCCGGGAGGGCATCTCCGGAAACATCCCATAATATTCCGTGTAGTCCAAGGGCAGAAGTGTCGAAAGGACACCTCTCCTTTCCAAACCATACTTAAGCATACACATGCATCAATTCATATCATCACATATATGGTAACTTCATATATGGAAAGAAATCAATAAGTACAATCACTTGTATATAATTGGTAAGTAAATCATACATGAATCAATTCAACATGAATAAGTAATGCTACTGTAATCAAAGTTATGCAACAGTAGTATATCATTGTAAGAATCTAATTTAGGAATCATATCAATGATATTCAAATATAGAAACTAGATTCATGCTATCTATGTAATTAAGGAAATAACCATCCTTACCTTTTATAACTCGCAAAGGAATCCTAAGAAATCAAGTAAGATCTTGGCAAACTTGAGAAGAAGGTCCTAAACAAGTATATACAACATATTAGGAAAGATCCCTAACGAGAAAAGATATCAAAACATCCGAAAGCAGACCAAATGCTGGAGTTGCTTTGTACTCATTGGTCGAGTGGATTGGTCGAGTGGTCCGGTCGACCAATCGGTCGACCAATGCGACGATAACCTATAAAATCGAGTTTTAAGATATGAAATCCGAATTTGGTGGTTCAAAAGGGTACTAATCAAGGGGTAGACTACATCGGTAGTATTCTAACAAATAGGGGACCTCAAAACACTAATCCAATCAAGGTATCAAGATCCAAATTAGGAAACAAAAAGTTACCATAATTAAATCAACCATGGATCTTGATGAATTTGAAATAGAAAACAAAGACAAGAACAATAGGAGGATGGATCATTGCTTTCGGTAATGGTATCATGAAAACATACATAGATCTTCATGGAATAAGGCTTAGAAGTATAAATCTAAATAAGGAAATAAAACCTACCATATATGTAACTACCATGCATCATGAAGAACACATAGTATGGTAGAAGAGAACAACTAGAAATCTATAGATTATGGATCATGGAAAGAAAACACAGTAATTAACTACTAACATGATCAACATAGAAGATCCAAAGAGATCGAGAATTCAGATTAGAAGTTTAACGAGAGATTAGATCATGGTTTGATCATGATTCCTTCAAAAGCTTGCAATGATCATGGTTAAGATCATTGTTCTAGCCTCAAATCCTTAGGATGATCATGAGAACATGTTCGAGAGATGTTTGCAACGAGAGAATGCAGCATCTCTTCTCTGTCTCAACTCAAAAAGGAAAGAAAAACAAAGATGGAGGAGAAGAAGAGAGAGTAGACATACCTTTTGATGCAAAAAGAAGAGTTTCGACGAAGATCCGTCAAGAAAACACCAAGGATGCAAGAGAGATGACTTGCGAGAGGTCTTTGGTTCGTTCCGAGAGAGTTTGGAGGCAGCAAATACGAAGTGGACTCGAGATTGGACTTAAATAGAGCAAGAACAACCTAATTGCCAAAGACGGACACTCATTGGTCGAGTGGATTGGTCGGTGGCCCGGTCGACCAATCGGTCGACCAATGCTTGCGACAAGACCAAAACGAGGGAATTGAAGGTCCGAGATCAAATCCAATCCAAAAGGGGTTTTGCACACAAGTCAAGTGACTTACCTAATAGGTAGAAATGCCTTCAAACCAAGATAGAGAGCACTCCAAGTCCATCAACTAATTAGATCTTCATCGGGATTCGGTTTCCATAAATAGAACCTCATCATCAACTTTCATGGATTCAAAGCCGGACACCAAGTCTTCTCTTGGGATGGCCCAAAGCTGACTTCTTACTTTACTTCGGGTCATCGGACCTACAAATAACAAGGTTTCCGGGTCAAGGTTAGGGCTGGGTTTTACATTCTCCCCCCCTTAAAGAAATTTCGTCCCCGAAATTGAAAGCGTACTGTGCTTCCAAAGAGGTAAGGAAACTTCTCCTTCATATCTTCTTCCTTCTCCCAAGAAGCTTCTTCGGGGGTATGGTTCTTCCACCGAATCTTCACCAAAGGAATGGCGCGATTCCGCAGCTGCTTGTCCTTCCTATCCAAGATTTCGGCCGGTTCTTCATCATAGGTCAAATCAGCACTAAGTCCTTCGGTGCTTGCTGCAAAATGTGTTCCGGATTCTCTATGTATTTTCGGAGCATCGAAATATGAAACACATTGTGCACACCAGCAAGAGGCGGAGGTAATGCTAATCGATACGCAACGGGTCCAACCTTTTCCAAAATCTCGAAAGGTCCAATGTAACGAGGGCTAAGCTTTCCCTTAACATTGAATCTCATCACACCCTTCATTGGTGAGACCTTGAGAAAGACTTTCTCTCCAACTTGAAATTCCAAATCGGTCCTTCTCTTATCGGCATAAGATTTACTGTCTCATTGAATGGAGACTTAATCCTTTCTCTTATCATATCTACCATAGCACTTGTAGCTTCAATCATCTCGGGACCTAAGACTTTTCTTTCACCTGTCTCGATCCGGTACAAAGGTGTCCTACAAGTACTGCCATACAAAGCCTTGAATGGAGCCATGCCTATTGTGGCTTGATAAGCTGTTGTTATAGGCAAACTCAACCAAAGCTAGGTGTTCATCCCAATTACCACCCATATCCACCACACAAGATCTGAGCATGTCTTCCAATGTCTGAATTGTCCGCTCGGATTGTCCATCGGTTTGTGGATGATGAGCTGTACTCAAGTTCAATTGGGTTCCCAAGGCCTTACGCAAACTATTCCAAAACCTTGAGGTGAACCTAGGATCACGATCCGAGACAATACTCAATGGCACACCATGCGGACGAACCACATTATCCACATAAAGCCTTGCTAGCTTATCCAAAGTATGAGTGATCTTCATAGGAATGAAATGGGCTGATTTGGTCAACCTATCAACAATCACCCACACGGTGTCATTGCCTTTACTTGTCCGAGGCAAGCTAGTCACAAAGTCCATGGAGATATCCTCCCACTTCCAACTAGGAATAGGAAGGGGCTGAAGTAATCCAGGATGGAGGTTGTCGAACGGCTTTCACACGTTGGCAAGTCTCACACTTGGCAACAAAATCATCAACATCCGCCTTTAGACCAATCCACCAAAAATGTTCCTTCAAGTCCTTGTACATTTTGGTGCTTCCCGAGTGTCTGATTAAAAGTACTTGGTGTGCTTCCTTCAATATTTCTTTCTTAACTTCTTCGTTTGCGAGGCACACCACAGTCTTCCTCTAAACAACAAAGCACCATCCATGGATATACCAAAGTCGGGGTCCGACTCGGGATTCGAAGAAATCTTCTCAACTTTGATCAAAAACTCTTGATCGAACTCTGTGAGCAACAATCTTATCTCTAAGACCAGATCTTGCCGTCATGGCGAAAGAATAAAATCAGAATTCTCGGGGACGATTTCCAAATCAAAACTCTCAATAGAAGACCACAATGGTAAACTCAAAGCATTCAAATCCAAAGTCTTCTTCGGTTCTTCCTACTAAGAGCATCAGCAACAACATTTGCTTTCCCGGGATGATCTTGAATATCACAATCATAATCGGAGACTAGTTCCAACCATCTCCTTTGTCTCATGTTCAACTCCTTTTGGGTAAAGAAGTATTTCAAACTCTTATGATCCGTGAAAATGGCAATCTTCTCACCGTAAAGATAATGTCTCCAAATCTTCAAAGCAAAGACAACGGCGGCAAGTTCTAGATCGTGAGTGGGGTAATTCCGCTCATAATCCTTCAATTGCCGAGAAGCATAGGCTACGACCTTGCCATGTTGCATCAGTACACAACCCAAACCAATCTTTGGCGCATCGGTATAAAGCTGTCATACCACCGGAACTATCGGGTATAGTCAAAACCGGGGCACTTGTCAATCTATCTTTCAACTCTTGGAAATTCTTCTCACGGGCGTCGGACCAAACAAACTTCTCTTCTTTCCTGGTCAACTTAGTCATAGGAGCAGCCAACCGAGAAAAGTTCTCAATAAACCTTCGGTAGTAACCCGCCAATCCAAGAAAACTTCTTATTTCCGTTCTTGACTTCGGTCTCTCCCAATCAGCCACGACTTGGACCTTTTCGGGATCGACACGAATACCTTCGGCTGAAACTACATGACCAAGGAATACCACTCTCTTAAGCCGGAAATCACACTTGCTAAACTTAGCGAACAACTTCTTTTCTCGCAACCTTTGCAAAGTGAAACTTAGATGACTCGCATGCTCTTCTTCGCTCTTCGAATAGATCAAGATGTCATCAATGAAAACAATCACAAACTTATCAAGCACATCATGAAATACTCGGTTCATGAGGTCCATGAACACCGCGGGAGCATTGGTCAATCCGAAGGGCATGACTCTAAACTCGTAGTGACCATACCGCGTTCGGAAAGCTGTCTTGAAGATATCACTAGACTTCACTTTCAATTGGTGATATCCGGACCTTAAGTCAATCTTTGAGAACACAACTGCACCCTTCAAGCGATCGAAGAGATCATCGATTACGGGCAGCGGATATCTATTCTTGATAGTCAACTTATTCAACTCACGGTAGTCGATGCACAAGCGCATACTACCGTCTTTCTTCTTGACGAACAAGACCGGAGCTCCCCAAGGTGACACACTAGGCTGCACGAAACCTCTATCAATGAGCTCATTCAACTGATTTTGCAACTCTTTCAACTCGGTAGGAGCCATCCTATACGGAGCTTTAGATACCGGTGCAGCACCGGGGACGAGATCAATAGAGAATTCGACATCTCTGTCCGGAGGCACTCTCGATAGATCATCGGGGAAGACATCAACAAAGTCGCAGACAACTCGACTTCATCGACTCTTTTCTCCACTATACCCTTGCCTTCGGATGAAGCATCATCCACTAGGGCATAGACTTGCATCGGTCTGCGACGACACCTTCTTACAAACCCTTCTCTTTTCACCACTGAAATTCAAAGACCGGACTTCCACAAATATGGGCCTGAATCTTCTTTGAGGAACAAAGGAACACGGCTTTGTGGGCTGTCAACCAATCGATTCCCAAAATAACATCGAAGTCCTTCATGTCAAGAATCACAAAATTGGCTTCCAAGTTCTTCTCACCAATCAACACGGGACATTTAGATAACCCCTTATCTAGTTTCACAACGGGACCAGTGGGTGTACTAATCAATAAACAACTAGACAACTTCTCGGGGATTAGGTTAGTCTTCTTGATGAATGCGAGATGACATGAACGAATGAGATGCACCCGTATCAAATAAGACAAATGCGAAATAGAAGCGACTAACAATGTACATGTAATCACATCATGGCTTGGATCTGCTCAGCCTTGGAAATCTTGAAAACTCTACCGGAGGGAGGAGGCGGGAGCACTCTTCACCAGGGGGGCGGGCTGCTTTGGGCGGGCCGCCGGACGAGCACGAGCAAAATGACCAGCTTGCTTGCGGTAGAAGCAAACGGGATTGCTTTGGATCCAACGGGGGTGGCTGCAACGAGAGGGCTTCCGAACAAAAGGCCTTGCACTTGCACTTGCACTTGCACTTGCCTTGCTGGTGGTCGGTTTCCGCCATCTTGTCTAAACTGGCCGGGCTGCTGAAAACCCGTGTTCGACCTACACTCTTAGCACGAAAGGTAGGAGTGGGGTAGGGTGTAGGTCTCACAAAACGACGGTCATTACGATCCACCAAACCAGAATTCCTTGACTGCCAAGGCTTTTGCACACGAGCACTTTCCTTCTCTGTTTCTTCCAACTTCTTCGAGTTACGCACCACTTGAGCATAGCTCACTATAGGCTGGGCTTGTGAGGTAAGCTTTAATGGCGGGCGCGATCCTTTGAAGAACTTCTTTGCTTTGGCGAGGTCTTCCTTCAAAGAATCTGGAGCAAAGAAATGAAGCTCCTCGAACTTCTGTTGGTACTCCAACACGAGACGAGTTCCTTGAGTCGAGAATCATAAACTCGGCTTCCTTCGCATCCTTCACCGCCTCGGGAAAGTAGTTCATACAAAAAGCCTCTTTGAATAACTCCCAAGTTACAACTCCTGCATGCAAACCTTCCAAAACGGGACGAGTGGAGATCCACCATGCATCGGCTTCTTGTTGCAACCACGCTCGGCAAACAAAATCTTCGAGCTTCCGAGCATTGCGGATGTCGGAAAGCCTTCTCCAACTCACGAAGCCACTTGTTAGGAAACAAGGGGTCCTTGGTAACTCCGGTAAAAGTGGGTACTTGCATCTTGAGAAAACTCTCCATCAAGCGAGTATGAGGAGTTCCGGCTAAACCTCCCGCATTCGGGAGCTGCGGCATGAGGATTCACATTAGCACCAGCCCGGGTCTCATTATGCGAGAGTCATGAAACCCACCAACATCTGGTTGAGCCCAGGCTTCTTTGCTTGCATCATATTGCCCATAATATTGGCAATATCTCTGAAACTTCCAACATTCGGGGCACCGGGGATCTCATGAGTACCACTGATCAACATTTGGTATCTCACCACCTCCATGAGGTACTTCACCACCTCCACTGAGGTATTTCACCACCTCCATGACCCTTTGGATTCACCACGCCCACTTCTCGGAGTAACCATTACCAAAACCGAGAACATCAAAATACCGAATTTCGAAGATTCAACATAAACCACAAGTCCAAATGATTTGAAAACTTAAATCATGCTCAAATATATCCATATAGTCATCAAACAATATTCCATAAGGCAAAAATCACATTTTCCAAAAATTCAACAGCAAATGAGGTCAACTTGTGACCATTGGTCGAGTGATTGGTCGAGTGACCCGGTCGACCAATGAGTCGACCAATGCGAACAGAAATCGAAAATTCGCATTATAAGCCTCATTTTCACATTCCAACCTCATTCTAACTTCTTCCAAAGGTGAGAGAGCTCTAGGGAAAATCTCCAAGAGTTCCCACAAGTGTTCTTGAGGTGATTTAGTGCTTCAACAACAACACCACAACACACCATCTTCACAAACAAGGTAAACCTCTCAATCTTCCTTCCATTTTCATCTTCTCATGCTTGCATTTCAATAAAACCATGCTTTACTTGTATCCAATGCTAGAAATCATGCTTAGGAATGCTTAGAAACATATTCCCTAGGTTTTAAACACAATGCCATGCATAGACAACAAGTTTTAACACATTGGTGCTCATCTCGCAAAGTTTTATACCGAAATCGATATCTTTAGAAAAATTTCGTTTTCTCTCAAACCGCTTGAAATTTTAGCACGAGATCAAATGCTACATGCTCAAGATGACATTGTAGATAGGTCCATACAATTTGATTTAACCAATTTCAACTTTTCAAAAATCCAATTTTGACCTAAATTGCAAAATCCCCAAATTTCCTTCTTGCTGAATTTTTCGCTTTAATCCAAGTTTTCGATCGATTTTCATCAAACCAACATCATAGACATGAAATTCCAAGTATTGCGCACATGCTAGTATGTTCAAATCAAATTTCCCCCAAATTTGAAATTTTCCGAAAAATTACTAAAATACCCTTTTGGCTCAAATCTTAAAATAGCACTAATTGGAATTGTCTCTTGTCTCTTTCACAGATACACTATGCAAAGGGGAGGGCGAGGACGAGGTAGAGGTCGTGGTCGCATCGTAGGTGCTCTTAGGGGCGGAGGTCGGGTTCCTTTCGAGCCTAGACGGGAGGTTAGGAGACCGGACATGTTTGACACACCTCGGGCCGAGTTCTGTCTGAGGCCTACTTCGATTCTTGCAACATCGAGATGGGACGTCTACTTCACTTACGCCAGCTCGGAGCCTTTAGGATTCGGCGGAGGTTCGACACATTACGGTGGACTCATCTCTTCACCGAGGATCTCCGCCGGTATACCGGAACTAGTGAGGTTGTTCTTCGGCAACCTTACTTACACGAGGAGGAGGCTCGAGGCCAAGGACATCCACTTAGACTTGTCCTCGGGAGCGGGGGTCTTCCCGGACTCGGATTCGCTTCTCTACCCGGACAACGGCTGAGATCTTGCGGGTTCCTTACTATCCACGGCGGTGTGTGTGGATACCTGCGGGAAGCGGATCTGGACAGCCATCGATGCCGTACGAGCTTCGCGAGATATGCTCTACGCTATGGGATAGCCGTCGATGCTTCACACCGTGGACTAGCGGACGGATGACGGGTTCCGCACGTATTATCGGTCGCATAGTCGGCCGAAACATCATGCCGAAAGCCGGACATCACCATCGGGTCACGGTGATGGAGGCCTTAGTCATCTACCGCATCTACATGGGCTTCGAGATCGATCTCTCCTACATCATTCAGCGGGTCATGCTTTGGACTTAGTTCTGCGGCCTAGCATGCGGAACCTTTGCTATGGGAGGCTTCGACTTTGATCTTTAGGCATTTCGGGGTGAGTTTCGAGGATACACCGGTGGACACTAGATCACGGGGATACCCTATTGGGACTCGGACCATTCGTCGGATGAGACTACGATCGGTCGAGAGAGATCTCCTGGTCCGGAGGGTGAGGATGATGATGAATCGGAGGATGAGGATCGGGGATCGGAGGGATGGAGGAGAGGATATCGGTCCGGGATAGTGATGATCGGGCCGGAGATGATGCGGATATGCGCGAGGCTGAGCACTGTGCATCACGAGTTTCCTTCATCACACTTCGAGGTAGGTGGCCCTTCGCATGCGGTTCCGGAGACTTCGGATCTTGGTGCACGAGATGAGATCGATGACTTCCATGCTAGAGAGAATGGAGGTCGAGACGGGGAGCAGATGTACGAGAGGATGGAGTCACGACGGGATAGGATAGAGCATCGGGTGACTCGGCTAGCGAGAGGAGTTCGAGCATACGAGAGATCGGAAGCGGATCACCTAGATAGACTGTACCTTAGGATTTCCATTTATGCATTTCGGATGTAATCGTTGTAAAAACTTTTGAAATTAATGAAGTTCATTTTGTTCCTCTTTAATTATTGTATGTTATGCAACTTTCTTTTCCTTGCATTAGTGACATTTGTTCAAGTATAATTATGGTATGTTATTCGAAATGTTACTGTTATGCCTCAAAGGTCAAGTTTCTAATTCGGTGTTCTATTATTCACTTCTAAGAGTAGAAGAGTCATTTCGGATCAATGACTCGGGAATGTTCAGTTGTTGTCTTTTGTGGTTAGGATCTCCTCGAACCTTGGGCTCCGATACCAATCATCACGCCCTCCCGGCCGGTACCCTATCGGCATACCCGAGAGTGTGATCCACGGCCCGAAGATCGGGTATCGAGTGATCAACCTCCCACATAAACAATAACATAATCATGAACAATCATAACATGAGTGCGGAAGATAAATCATAGATCCAATAAAGAAAGAATGAATCATAAATGAATCGAGAATACTAGATATAATCGGAGTATCAAACGGATAAGTAAAGCGAGGCAAAAATCCCACTTTACAACCAGCGGAAAAGTAGCTCTAAAAGAATAAACTAGACAAAACCTAATCCCATTAACAAGTACATTGGGTAACTAAATTGTTCTCCACTTTATAGACAACATCCTTGTAAGTGTAAATCTCATAAATAGCACAAGGACGCTTCCACTCAATGGTCGGACTAAGCATCGTACGGAGCATAACCACTCGCGGAATCTTGAGTAATTGTGGTAACCGCAATCACCTTCCTGGAGATATGCCTCTTCGCCTTGCGCTTCTTCATAGGGACCGTCATAGTACTCGGTACTGCGGGATAGTCTAACAACATTGTACAATAAAGGAATGAGTTTCAAAGAAACTCGGTAAAGCGATTAAAAATCCATAATAACATAAATGGCGAAATTCCAGAACAAACATAAATGCAATATGATATGAGACAAACAATGAATGAATGAATCTAACTCTATGTATGCTTTGGTCTCTATTGGCGGACATGCTTTAAGTCATAACACCGTACTTCTTTAGGAAAGTCCACTCACATCCTCAACCATTTAAGATATCTTGGATTCTCTCACGGATCATTTCACCGGTCTTGAGCAGCCGATTGGTAAAGGGTCCTTCATCCCTCGGGACAAACCATGGCGGGGGGTTAAGTCAACACACTCTCTCACAACCATTTGGTATAAATGCTTGGCGCATGTCGGGGGTAAAACCTAGCCAAATGCAAGTCTTCTACTTAGTTACATCAAGTCGGATCCGAGATACTTCCATTCCTCGTCCCCGACGATCCTTTCCGGTATCCTTCACACTAGAGTCGGCGTATCCTATGGCACCGAGCCAACTCGGACTACGGACTCATCAACCCTATTGATCATCCACATATGGTAAACGGGAAGCTCTCACGTCCTCTCACGGGTTGGTTACCGGTCTTAAGCGCCCGTGAGCCCAAGTCTAATCATATGCAACCCTACCAATAAATGGCCCCCACAATGTGATTCCTGTCCTCTCACGGGTTGGTTACCGGTCTTGAGCGCCCATGAATCCCCATTGCTACCACGGGTCGTTCGGTCTCAATACCCCTCCGATTAGGGTCGACATAACAGGACATCCTAGCCAAACACTACTAGACAAATCCTAGATATGTCATCCAACGGTTTAGGAAGGTGTCCGAGAGGGCATCTCCGGAAACATCCCATAATATTCCCGTAGTAGTCCAAGGACAGAAGTGTCGAAAGGACACCTCTCCTTTCCAAACCATACTTAAGCATACACATGCATCAATTCATATCATCACATATATGGTAACTTCATATATGGAAAGAAATCAATAAGTACAATCACTTGTATATAATTGGTAAGTAAATCATACATGAATCAATTCAACATGAATAAATAATGCTACTGTAATCAAAGTTATGCAACAGTAGTATATCATTGTAAGAATCTAATTTAGGAATCATATCAATGATATTCAAATATAGAAACTAGATTCATGCTATCTATGTAATTAAGGGAATAACCATCCTTACCTTTTATAACTCGCAAAGGAATCCTAAGAAATCAAGTAAGATCTTGGCAAACTTGAGAAGAAGGTCCTAAACAAGTATATACAACATATTAGGAAAGATCCCTAACAGAAAAGATATCAAAACATCCGAAACAGACCAAATCTGGAGTTGCTTTGTACTCATTGGTCGAGTGGATTGGTCGAGTGGTCCGGTCGACCAATCGATCGACCAATGCGACGATAACCTATAAAATCAGAGTTTTAAGATATGAAATCCGAATTTGGTGGTTCAAAAGGGTACTAATCAAGGGGTAGACTACATCAGTAGTATTCTAACAAATAGGGGACCTCAAAACACTAATCCAATCAAGGTATCAAGATCCAAATTAGGAAACAAAAAGTTACCATAATTAAATCAACCATGGATCTTGATGAATTTGAAATAGAAAACAAAGACAAGAACAATAGGAGGATGGATCATTGCTTTCGGTAATGGTATCATGAAAACATACATAGATCTTCATGGAATAAGGCTTAGAAGTATAAATCTAAATAAGGAAATAAAACCTACCATATATGTAACTACCATGCATCATGAAGAACACATAGTATGGTAGAAGAGAACAACTAGAAATCTATAGATTATGGATCATGGAAAGAAAACACAGGTAATTAACTACTAACATGATCAACATAGAAGATCCAAAGAGATCGGAATTCAGATTAGAAGTTTAACGAGAGATTAGATCATGGTTTGATCATGATTCCTTCAAAAGCTTGCAATGATCATGGTTAAGATCATTGTTCTAGCCTCAAATCCTTAGGATGATCATGAGAACATGTTCGAGAGATGTTTGCAACGAGAGAATGCAGCATCTCTTCTCTTGTCTCAACTCAAAAAGGAAAGAAAAACAAAGATGGAGGAGAAGAAGAGAGAGTAGACATACCTTTCGATGCAAAAAGAAGAGTTTCGACGAAGATCCGTCAAGAAAACACCAAGGATGCAAGAGAGATGACTTGCAGAGGTCTTTGGTTCGTTCCGAGAGAGTTTGGAGGCAGCAAATACGAAGTGGACTCGAGATTGGACTTAAATAGAGCAAGAACAACCTAATTGCCAAAGACGGCACTCATTGGTCGAGTGGATTGGTCGGCGAGCCCCGATCGACCAATCGATCGACCAATGCTGACAAGAAGACCAAAACGAGGGAATTGAAGGTCAAAAAAAAAAAAATAAAATAATTTTTTTTCAAAACAAAACAATTACTTAAATAACTAGAATTACTTCAAACCAAAAAAAAAAAAAAACCCAACACCACCAACCATTTATTTTTTCTTCTCTTCTTCCTTTTTCTTAAAAAACCCCCCCCCCCCCCATCTTCCTGATTCCCCCCCCCCCCCCCCCTCTCTTCCCCGGGCCCCCCCCCCCCCCTCTTCCTTTTCTTCGGGGCCTCCGACCCACCAATAACAAGGTTTCCGGGTCAAGGTTAGGGCTGGGTTTTACAATTTCCGATAATGTCCAAGGACAGAAGTGTCAAAAGGACACCTCTCAATCCCAAATCATACCTAATCAGATACAATCTCAGATCAGTCATGACATACACAGTCAACAATTCATCATATACCAAAGAGAATATAAAGTCATGATCTAATCATTAACAACATGATAATAACCAATTCATATAAGTATGAATAATGAAAAGATAACCTAAACAAGTGCTACTGTTCTCACAGTAGTATATCAGAAGTAAAAGTATACAAATAGTAGACAAACTCATAGTTTCATAAGATAGAAACTAGAGAGTATGTGATCTATGTAGTTAAGGAGATAAGTGTCTTTACCTTCTAACTCGTAAAGGAACTTAGAGAATCAAGTTAGACCTTGACTAAACCTGAGAAAAGAGTCTTAAACAAGTGTATACAATAAGTTAGGAAAGATACATAGAAGGAAAGATCACAATTCAATCAAAACAGACCAAGAAAGGGGTTGCTGTACCCATTGGTCGATCGATTGGTCTATCGCCCCATCGACCAATGAGTCGACCAACAGAGACAGTAGCCTTCAAAAATCAAAATTTTTAGAATATGAATCCGAATTTGGTGGTTCAAAAGAGTACAAAATAAGGGGGAAACTTTAATGAAAACATCTAAGTCTATAGAGGACAACAAATCATTAATCAAATCAAGTTTCCAGGTTACAACTCAGGAATCAGAAAGTTAACCTAATTAGGTTAAACATAGATTATGACGGAAAAATATAACATGATCAAGGGTAAGGAAATAAAATCAATAGGTTACAATTCTAGTAAAGAAAATAAAGTGAGAGTCCTCTAACATGATCAAAGTAGGGGTTCTTGATCTTACCCAAGAAATTAGGTTTTCACCCTTTTTGGTTCCCATGAAAAAGGTTGAGATCACAGGAGGGAGGGAATTGATGATAGGCCAATTACAACAAGAAGAATTAAAGAATATTGAATTTAGATCAACCTCCACATTACCCATGAGGTTTCCCTCACATGGGGGGTTTACCAAAAGGTTCTCCTGATGACCACACAAGGTTAGGGTTTCCAGAATTCAACTGGCAAGGGTTGAGATCATGATGATGATCATAGATCTCAAAGAACATGATGAGATCATGGAATAGATGGTTGCAAGAATGTAACATCATCTTCCTGATCTCAATCAAGAACAGATTAAAGGAAAGAAAATCAGAGATAGAGAGGAAAGAGATCATAAACATACCTTTGATGCAAGAGGATGAAGATTACTTAAGTTCTTGAGATATCAACCAAAGATGCAAGGGAATCGATTAGAATAGGGTTCTAACTCGTTCCAGAGGCTTAGGAGGCAGATGAGGCGGAATATTCCCGAGACTAGACTTAAATAGAGTAGCCACGACCTAAATTTCAAAAACAGAATCAATTTGTCGATTGATTGGTCAACTGGTCCAGTCGACCAATGAGTCGACCAATCAAAACAGCAACTTCAAAACAGGGAATTGAAGGCTTAGATCAAGTCCAAACATCAAGGGGTTTTGCACACACCTAAAGTGACATACCTAGTAGGTAGAAATGCCTTCGAATCAATACAGAGAGTACTCCAAGTCCATCAACTAATCCAATCTTCATCAGGGTGCAGTTTCCATAGAAGGGACACTGACATCCACACTCAAGGATTCCACTCCAGCCATCAAGTCTTCTACTGAAATGGCCCAAAGCTGACTTCTTGCCTTACTTTGGGTTACTGGACCTACAAACAACAGGGTTTCCAGGTCAGGGTTAGGGCTGGGTTTCACACTCTGAGCGTTTGGGCCAAAATTCTGGCCTTCGGCTGGCTGCCTATCCCTTTCGACAGAAAGTGCCTGAATGAGAGGTATTCACTTCTATTTCTCCCACACGTCTCCTAGCCTCTACCTGATCAAGAGCCTGAGGAGCCACTACCTATCTGACCAATGTGCAGATCATATCCTGCATTTTTAGGAATTGGACTTGCATTTGGTCCATTTGGTGCTGAAGAGGATTCGGATGGTTTTGATGTTCGACACCATCAATCCCTCCTTCTCCACATATTTATAGGGATTGGCTTCCTTAGGGAATATTCAACGGATTATTCCCCTCTGGAAGTGGTGGGATGTTTGCTATTTGTTGAGCCGCTGTAGCTGCTGTTGCCGATCTAGTTACCATGACTTCTTGAAGCGTTTCCCACAGACAGCGCCAAATGATGCGTCCAGAAATTGTTAAGCCTCCGGATTCCTTGACAATGGCCTGCAAAACAGTCAAATGTGGCCCGACTGTGGGGGTCGGGAGGCCACCTCCGAAGCTTAAGTCAGTTACTGAACTAATCACCAAAGCTCTGGCAAGTTGCAGAGCATAATCATTAATACGTAATTGGAAAACGATTTAGATACCTCTAGAGTGAGTTGATCACCTGTTTATATAGACCTTACCTCCAACTCTCGACCGTTGAGTGAAGTCTCGATCTCTTTCGGTGACCGTCCGATCGTAGGGTTTCCCCCCTAGATACTCGGGAACGCAAGTAGTTACCAATTTCGGCACGATTCCCTCACCATTCTACTGATAGTTGCCTCCTACAAGTCAGCTTCATCTACCGCAAGGTTCGGGAGATCATACTGGACTGGTAATTGAGATGCGGCACCCTTATGCTTATTAAATTAGGTTTTGGTGGGTCCCAGTTATGGTCTAACCTGGATGAAGATTATGAACCTGGTCTAAAGGTTCGGTGCAATTTTCCTCGTATCAGCTTTAAATGAGTAGCTCTAGTTAAGGGTGTCAATTGCGTACCGAAACCGTTTAACCGTACTGAACCGTGCTGTCTAAAACTGCACCATACCGTACCGTTCAAAATTCGGTATGGTACGTTCCGAACCGGATTTCTTCGGTACGGTTTGGGTTTTAGGTACTCATACCGTCGGTACGTACCGAATTCGTACCGTACCAAATTAAGAGATATAAATTGTAATTTTACAATTAAAACACTTAACCTTTTCCCTATTTCAATTTTTCGTTTCATCATTCACTTCTCTTCTTAGATTTACTTGTTTTGTTTCTATTAATTAGGTTTATTTGCTTTATCTATGTTAATTTCAAATTATATCAATTGGTTGATCACAATTTCATTAGGATCTTAATGAACTAATAACAAAAGTAGCATAAGTTCATTCGTACCAAAATTGTACCGCACTAAATATCGTGTTTAAACCGTTTTCCCCTACCGATTTAATACCTAAACCGTACCGAACCATTTTTGTAAATACCGAAACCGTACCGTACCGTTTAAATTCAGTACAGTATGGTTCTGATTTTTGGTACTCAAAGTTGGTACCGCACCGAAACCGTACTGAATTACCGAAACCGTACCGATTGACACCCTTAGCTCCAGTCCTTTGACTGGGCTAGTAGTAGACCTGTAAACGGATCGGATTCAGCTCGGATACACCAGTATTCGAATCCGAATCTAATTAGCAAAACCGCTATCCGAATCTGAATTCAGCAGAAATTTAGAGAAGGCATTCGAATTCGAATCGGAACTTTATTTGATATCCGATAATAATTCGATCCGATAAACTATTCGATTATTAATTGGGAGGCAGATTTCGGCTATCCATTTACAGGTTTAGCTAGTAGCAACATATATGAGGAATCTGGTTTCATTTTTCTTTATTTTTATCATGTACATAGATTTGAGAACTTCTTGGTAGACTCTTTAGCCAAGGGAGCCAAAAAGTTCAGGTCATCTAGAACTTGGTGGTAGTCTTCCCCCCCGGCCGACCATTTGGAAAGCTCTATTTTAGCCTCTAGTAATATTTCACTACAGAGCCTAATATAATTCTAAAGTCGACAAAAAAAGGATAAGAATAAGGTTGGAAAATTTTGGACTAGGGTTAGGATAAAATAGGGTTAATCTCCTATCAGGGTAAATCAAGGCAGGTTAGACTTAGAAGAACCATGATAGGTAAGTTAGGGTTGAGAATTCGTGAATCTTAGTAGGACCAATTTGGTCGAGGTCTAGATTTTGGTCTCTACGACAATCCAGCTCAATTCAACTCAAATTGGTTGAAGTGACATATAGGGACTATAATTTTTTGGAAAGGAATACAAGTAACTTGAGAGTAGGTATAGCCATATAGAGAACAGTTTCAAAAAAAAGAATGAGAATTGTTTTTTCCCACATTTATAATTTGTTTTTTTTTTGGCCAGACACATTAAACTTCATTCAAATAAACAAGTCTGAGGAGATCCTCCCAACAGATACACTGTACAAATCTGCTAGCCCAAGTGGGGGCTGCATCCACCAAACTTTAGACATACCCAAACAACGGACCCCTCTAGCTAACAAATCGACAAAAATATTGTCTGCACGAGAAATATGAAATACAATGCAAGTATCAAACCCCAACAAAAGGTTCTTGATAAACTGAATTAAGTTAAAACAATGCCAATCCAGAACAGTGGAATCACCACGTAAACTAGAAATCACTGCCTCACATTTATAATCACATGTAAAATTATTTATTAAACAAGCTAACCATATAATTAGCAGTTATGAATCATTTTTCTTTTTTTTTTTCAGTTGAAAATTGTAATAACCATTAACCAGAAGAAAATGTAGCAGCAACCTTTTCGGTAGAAAATACCCCATTTCTGGTCAACAAGCACCATCAAGAGTTCCAAGAATGAGAGAGATAAAAGGAAAATTAACAAAATGCCACGCGATGGATATGGAAAATGCTGGGAGGTGGCGAGTGAGGTGAGGTGAGGTGAGGTGAGGTGAGGGTGACAGTGCCCGCCCCACATGTCTAAATTAGATGTGACGCGCAGTCATTTTAATTTAAGGTTTCATGTATTGATTGAAAAATAAAATAAACACCAAATACTTGTAGGATTCAAACAAATCGGAAAAAGAAATAAATAAATAAAGTCATAAAACTCTGGATGGATTTTCCCATCAAATAATTGTGCGACTGCATCATACCAAAAAAATATTGTGCGAGTGCGAATGAACCGTACTAGCCAACGAAACCTTCACCCGTTTTAAGAATTAAGATTAACAACAGCGTGGGGCCCACCAGGAAATTAGCACGTGTCTCGTTTCTCATCTCGCATATCCCGTCCTCGCCACCGCCGTCATTCGAATTTTCGGTGGGAGTGGGACTGTGGGACTTCTTGACTTTCTTTCGTTTTTTATTTATTTATAAGGCTTTCCTTAATTCCTGTGCCACCTGTACACTACAGCCTCACTTGGTTTGGACTTTGGAGTCACTTCTATCGAACGCCGTTGATTAATCGTACGGTTTTATTAATGGTGGCCCACCAATAATTCCCCAATTTATTTGAAAACCTTACCCCGTTAAAAGACTAATTAGTCAATTTACTGACAAGAAGAACCTGTCTTTCTTTCATTACTCCTTGAAATCCTTTGGATTAGAATTAGACAGAAGAAAGTAGATTCAATTATGATAATATGTTAAAATGTAGAAGGTAAGGCTTGTGTTTTTCTTCTTTCGTTTTTTTTTTGGTTTTGTTTTTGGGGTAGAGGTATGGGTTGGGTTTAGTACATTGACACTGAATTTATATAAGTTCATAGAATATTCATTACATTTATGAGAATTTCCATCTTTCACAATGATCCCATGATTATTTTATGTACATTAGTGTTGAGGGGAAAAAATAATAATAATTATAATAGCTCATACTCAAATAGATATATCTCCTAAAAGAGGAAATGTATGCCCCTCGCCATTCTTTTAACGTGTATATACAAGTAAATCATAGATATTGTTATTTGAATTCCGAACCAAAAAACATAAATGTGTTTAGTATGTTTTTAATAATAGTCTATGCTTTTCTTTATTGGTTGTTCTAGCGTTTAAACAAGAATATAATATTAAATGAGTTTGATCCATTTTTACTTGTAATACATAAGTACTGAGCGAAAGAACATTATCTGATTACCTCATTTTCCTCAATTGTTTCATGTTCGTATGAGAAAAAAATTTGTTTAAAACAAGAATAGAGAAACCTCTATGAATTACACCCTTTCACTTATAGTGTTTAAAACAAGTTAAACGAATTTTTCTTCATAGTAATAAATGACTAACAACAAAAAGAACGTTACCTAGTTTTTTTTTTTTTTTTTTTTTTTTTTTGGTAGAAGCAAATTTTATTATAAAGAAAATCCATGAGTACAACCGATAGACAGTACATAAAAAAACAAAAGCCAATGTAAATGAGGGGGAGGGATATGGGTATAAAAAAAGGCTTCTTGAGTGGTAGCACCCTCCTTAGCCAAAGCATCAGCCACCATATTGGATTCCCTAGGGACATGAGAAAAGTAAACAAATTGGAATTCTTGTGACATTCCTTGAATATCAGAGATGATGGGAAAGATTTTCCATGGCACCTCTGTGAGCTATTTTTTAAGGATAGCAATTAGGGCAAAATTATCACTTTCCATGGTAACATGGGTTAAGGAGAAGTCTTTTGCCCATACCATTGCTTGGCGCATGGCCAGCGCTTCAGTAGTAAGAACATCCTAGCATTTCGTACCCTGACCGAAACCAAATAACATCTTACCCGCATGATCACGAGCGATACCTCCAAAACCAGCCCGATGTGTCTCTTTAAATAACGACCCATCAACATTGATGTTTATAATAGGGTAAGTGGGTGCCATCCATTTGATCAAAGAGTGATGGTGCTTCACTTCTAGAACCTTCTATGTATTTGGAGAATAAAATTGAAGGCCTTTCCAAATCAGAAAGCTGCGGGCTTCCACCTGCATATTTGAGTCTGATTTCAATAGAGTTGTATAGGATTTCCATAGGAGCCAAAGTACTAGAAGAATGTTTAATTTTTCCTGCTAGCAACCCTATGAGGCCAGAGAGTTAGGAGTTGGACAACCTTATTAGTTATCGAATCTCCTACAATCATTTCTGAGCAATGCAGATCATTCCAATTTGTAAAAAAAAAAAAAAACCCCACAAAAAACCCACCAAAAAAAAACCCCCCCCCCCCCCCCCCCCCCCCGGGGGCCCGGGGGGGCCCCCCCGCCCCAATCTAGCCCGGAAACCCGATCTGTTTTGCGTGAAGTCGGGTTTTATTTAATGTTGACTTTGAAGTTTGACCGTGATTTTAGTTTTTCTATCTTTGAAAATCTTAGGAAGATGTCTTTGTGGGCCATCTCAGTAGAAGATATGGTGTTTGACCCAAAACCCATGGATATTGATGATGGTGTTTCCTTATGGAAACCTTACTTGATTTGGTGTTGAACTATTTATTTGTGAAGAAGAACTTGGTTGATGGACCTAAAGCTTAGTTGGACCTGGTTTGAAGACTTCCCTCCATACTAGGTAAGTAGTACGATGTATTGAAAGAAGCCCATCCAAAAATATTGAAGTTTAGCCCATTAAATCCCTATTTTTGAATAAGCTGTCCAAGCAGTGGCATTTTGGTAAATATCTGTTTTGAAGGTTTTCAAAAGCTTTATTTCTTTTAATTTCGTGGTAAACTATTTCCATTATGTTTCTAAACCTTTAGATAGTGTGGGATCGACCTTTGAACTTCCTCTTTGGCAACCAATCAACCAACAGGGTCAGTTTGGTCAGTTTGGTGAAACCCTAGTAACTCTTGAACTCTTTGTGCTATTTAAAAGGGGGAACTCCATGTGTTTCACTCTCAATCTGTTTCTAAGCCTTGGGAGAACGTGGGAAGATCCCTAGAACCTCTCCTTCGAAGCCAAGAAAGATCCCCAAGCATCTGTTCTGATTTCTTCATTGGTTTCTCTTCTAAAAGGTTGGTATTCAATTCGCTTCTTCTTTAATTCATTCTTTCTTCTCTACTTCTGAGTTTCTGATCATGAGAAGGGTATTACACTACTGTAATGACCTCTTCTTTAATTCTTTTAGCCCTAGAGTGAATCCCCCAATTCACTCTATGATCTTGAAGCCATATGGCGATGATCCTTGATTTTGATTCCACCAAAGCTCTTAATGATACTTTCCCTAATTTCCTACCTATCTTTATTATTGTGGGGAAGGTCTCATATTATTACCATGACCTTCCCTTGTGTCCTCATGATTGAGGAGTTGATCCTTGTTTTTCTTTGGAACAATTGGCAACCCTTTTATTTTCTATTAATTCATTGGACCATCCCCAAAACCTTTCTTGATTGTAAATTCCTTGCCCTAAGGGTGAATCTTTATTCTCCTTAGTCTTTTCGTGGGATACACGGATTCTTGTTAGTAAATCCCTAATTGTATGATTTGAATTTGTTTCCCTTCACTTTAATTGAGAACCTTATTTTCTCTCATTAGTAGACCCTTTCTAATTCCATTCTTTATTTTGAAATACTAATGAGATTTTCCTTTATCTATCTTGGGTTGTTTTTATGAGAATTAATTATGGGTAACTCTCATGGGAGGTAACCAACTCTCATGAGAGGTAACCATATATGAAACCCTATTGTTCTTTTATTTGTTGGAAACTTCCCAACACTTTTTCAGATTGTGCATTCTTTGTTTCTCTTTCCCTTAGGTGATATTTGTGTTAACCTAAACTTGATCACTATATTTTCTTCATGATCCATGTTTAACTTAATTAGGATTTCTAATTATTCTTTCTTCGTTCTTGTTCTTGTTTGAGATCAGGAAAGAGATGATGCATCCTTGCAACCATCTATTCCATGATCTCATTCTATTCTTTGAGATCTATGATCATCATCATGATCTTAACCCTAGCTAATAGATTCTTGAAACCTTAACCCTAATCCTTGAATGATCTTTCTGGAAACCTCTTGTAACCTTCCATGTGCGGGAAACCTCATGGGTAATGTTTCTGTTAACATAAACTAGATTTCCTATGATTTCTCGTTATTTTCTTGATAACAATCATTCCCTCTCTTTCCGTGATCATAACCTTTTCATGAGCCATATGTTATGATGAAACCCTAACCTCTTTGTTACAAACCTATTATGATTGATTTTTCGGACTATGATCTCCCCCATGTCTTCATTTGGGTTAGGTTGTACTTGGTCTTCAACCCCATGAGCAAAGCACCCTTGTATAGCAATATAGTTGGGGGCGGTTACTAGTGGCGGTTGATTAAACCAAGCGACCGCCTTAAGCGACCGCCCGGTTCTGCTTGATGGAAAATGCCCTATTTTGCCCCCTGTTCGTTATAAATAGCATCCCTCGCCCTATTAACGCATTATTATGTTCGGGATTGCTATTTTGGGCGATTAGGCGGCAAGTGGAATCGTGCGGGATTCAGGTCTCGAAGTGCTTGTTAATGATATGAAACCTTTTCTCTTCTATTCTTGGTGATTCCGGATTAAGGTAATGAATCTCCATCTGCAATTCTCTTTTTTTAACCTCTCGATTGTTTTGAACCCATCTCCTTTTTGGTAGTGGTTACCCATTTGATTTGTTGTACTCCCTTTCCAATGTTCTTGATGAGATCCTGTCCGAAAACGAATCCCCGCATTTGTTTAATGGATGGATCCCATCAAGGGGAATGATTTGGGTAATAAATCTTTGTTAATTCTAGGGTTTCTTGTTACCCCCTTGTTCTAGACTTATTAAGCTTGAAATTCGGACTAAGATCATCCCAAAACGGATTGAAATCGGATGATAAAAAGTCTGATTTTCGGAGTTGGAAACTGTCTGCTGAACAGGGCGGTCGCTTGTGGAGGTCGCTTAACTTAAGCAACCGCCACAAGCAACCGGTGGGTTTCCAAGAATCGTGTAGGTTTGATTTTTGAATTGTTTTGACTCTTGACTCTTATACATTCTTGTAACCCTATACCTAGGTGTTCTCTGTTTCAAATAAAAGTCTTATAATAGTTTTTGGATTGCAAGTTAGAGGACTTCTACTAAATTACAGTAAGGACATGCATTCTTATTTATATGCAATTACATATACATGATGATTCAGCTTGTTCTATTTACTATTCTTTGATCATGTAACTTGTTGTAATTGTATAAAGCATATGAATCTTATTGTATACTTGCTGTTAGTGGTGTTCTTTGATGTACTTCATCTTTTATGATATTGCACAACTGTTCATGGTATGACAAAGAGTGATTGTAGTGTAGTTGTGATGGAAGGGGTATTCCTTTGGGATATCTTGGCTTGGGATATCGAAGGTCGTGGAATGGGACACATGCCTGCTGATGTCTCCAAAGCACTATCATGATTACTTGATGACATACTTAGGGAGTATAGAATTGCATGGCTAGGTACCCCACATGCTATTACCCTTTCGGCGGGGAATTGAAGCCGGGTGACCCGTGACAATGGTGACGTGACTATGTTTCATCCAACAGCGGTAACCGATCCGTGCGGAGAGACTCGGTGGTCCACTATTGGTCATGTAATGGTAGGGTTGCATATGTTAGGGTTGGGCTCATGGACGTCCAAGGAGCGGACCGGGTGTCGCGAGGAGTCATGAGAGCATCCGCCCCAATAATATGTGGATGACCATAGGGTTAAGGAGTGGAGTCCAACAGAGGTATCCAAATCCGTGAGGATTCTTACTCCTAGGTTGCGAAGGATACTGAACCGAGTTGGTTGGTGCCATAGGGGAAGTATCTGGACTTCATATAGTATGTTACCATTATGACCTTGCATTGGATTAGAAACCCCGACATGCGCCAGTACTCATTGCCAATGGTCGTGGTGAGAGAGTGTTGACTTAACCCCCACCCACGGTTTTGAGAGCCGTGTGGACTTACCCCTTTGCCCGGGATCCCTACGAGGGTAACCGGTCCTTGCCGGATCGAGTGATGAGACTTACCCAGGAGGAGGGCTGGTGTATATCTTAAAGCATGTCAGCCATTAGAGACTTGCATAGTTAGATCTTAGTAGCATTCATATTTCTGCATATCATCCATATCATTTCATATGTGCATTCGTGGATTGTGTTGACATATATATGAGAATTGCTTGTTCCTTACTGAGTTCGTTGGAACTCATTCCTTTCATTGTATGTATTATATAAATTGTACAGATAGTTGCACAATGTCGGAAGTTGGAGATGATTCATATGAAAGAGCTTTCTCGTATGAAGCTGATCTGAGACAGACAGTGGTACATGAACTTGCAGAGCATGAAGCCTCCTGAAGATGAAGACTATTTAGTTACTTATTTTGCTTCCGTTGAACTCGATATTACATTTGATTCTTGATTCTTTCCTTTGATTATTTCTTGGATATTTATCGGAGTATTTGGACTCCTGTAACCTGTTTATTAATTATTGCACTATTCTTGCTCTTGATTATCTGTATTTGTATTTATTATTATTGATAGACTAAAACCATGGATCGGGGGGGCCCCGGGGCGGGCCGCGCCGGCCCGGGGGGGGGGGGGGCCCCCCCCCCCCCGCCCGGGGGGGCCTTTGGTCCCGGAGGGGGGTGGGGGGGGAGGGGGTCCACAGTTTACTCAAAACCTTCAGATTTAAAGGACACAAATTCTGAGCATGTAGAGAGTTAAAAGCCAACCTGTATGCCGATTTCACATTGAAAATTTCCGAAGTTGTCCAGTGCTAGATAATACGATCTGGGATGAGTAAGCGTGGTAATGGAATAACCAGAATTTTCTCCATTGTACTGCTGGGCCACCAGGAAGCAAGAAGCTCTCGATCACAATTTTGCGAACGTGGATTAATAAATTGTGCCACAATATTTGGACCAATGATTGCAAAAGGAAAACAACCCACATCTGGTGGATGATCAGGGATCCAATTAGAAATCCAATGGTTGATGAGATCCTCATTGCCAATTTGCATAAAAATGCCTTGCTTGAGAAGATCTCTTCCCTTCAAAATGGATCACCATCCCCAAGAGTCCGTCGGATGGGGTTGTACTTCCATACAAGAGTGATGTTTATAATATTTTTGTGTTATTACTCGACCCCATAAAGAATGAGGATGGATGAATAATTCCCATGCCTTCCGAGCTAGAAGAGCCAGGTTTGAAGCTTGAAGATTTTGAAAACTTAGACCCCCAGATGCCTTGGGGTTGCAAATTGTTGACCAGTCCACTGTGTGAACATGTTGTTTTTCTCCATTAGACCAAAAAAAATGATCTCATCCCTTTATCCATATCTTTGAGCACTGCTGTTGGCATGTGAAAACAAGACATAAAGTGATTTGGCATTGCTGCAAGCGTGGCCTCAAGTAGAATCGCTTTCGCCGGGTAAGATAACAGTTTTGCCTTCCAACCCTGAAGTCGTTTATTGACTCTGTCCAATAGAATAAGGCAATGTTTTTTCTTCAATCTACCCGAGAAGAGAGGGATTCCCAAATAAATATCAGCCTCAGAAGTGGGGGTGATAAGGAAACATGAAGATAAATCTCGCTTCATACTTGATGATGTGCTAGGACTGTAATGAGCTCTAGTTTTATGCAAATTGAGTTCTTGTCCAGAGTGTGCGCAATATGTCTGAATGATTTTGCCAAAGATACGAGCTTCTTGTTTTGTAGCCTGGCCAAAGAGTATCAGATCACCGGCAAAAGCAAGGTGAGATAATATCTCTCCACCACAAGACAATTGAATGCCCTTAAGTTTGCGGCATGATACAGCCTACTCTAAATGAGAACTTACCTAGTTGCATCTGTATATCATGCAACCTTTAAGTTCTACATCTATTGCAAGTTCATGCAAAATGACTATTGTACCTTAATAAAAAAATTAAAATCCCTAAAAATAGGCAATCATTTTGCAAAGCCTTAATTTTAGACATAGGAGTCATACAACATACGTGAACAGGCTGCATATACCTTACGTTTGAATGCGTGGTCATGGGAATTAACTATCGCACCTCGATAGAAATATTAAAATCCCCAAAAACAAGGTGATCATTTCGTGAAGCCTTGTTTCTAGACACAAGAGTAAGCATTCTCTTTCCAGTGAGTAAAACCTTTATGCGCTACGTCTAAACGCAATGTCATGTGAAAATGACTACAACACCTTGACGGATATTAGAATCCTCAAAAGCAGGACTCTCATTTCGTGAAGCCTTGTTTCTAGACACAAGAGTCGTGCAATACACGTGATCAGGTCGCATTCTCTTTACCATGAATAAAACCCTTACACCCAGACAGAAGAGTTGTGTAGCACACATGATCCGGTAGCATTATCTTTCCCATGAGTAAAACACTTAAGCCCTACGTCTGAATGCAAGTCACATGAAATGACTAACGCACCTCGATGGAGAGATTAAAATCCCTAAAAGGGGTGATCATTTCGCAAAACATGTTTCTAGACACAAGAGTTGTGAAACATACATGATCTAGTTGCATTCTCTTTCCCCTAAGTAAAATCCTTATACCTTGCATTTGAACATAAGGTCATGTGAAATGACCATTGCACCTCGATGGAGATTAGAATCCCCAAAAGTAGGGCGATCATTTCGCGAAGCCTTGTTTCTAGACCCATGAGTCGTGAAACATACGTGATCTGGTTGCATTCTCTTTACCGTGAGTAAAACCCTTATGCCCTACGTCTGAATGCAAGGTCATGTGAAATGACTACTGCACCTCAATAAAGAGATTAAAATCCCAAAAATCAAGGCATTCATTTCGCGGAGCCTTTTTTCTAGACATAAGATTCGAGCAACATAAATAATCAGGTTGCGTTCTCTTTCCTGTGAGTAACTTACGCCCTACGTTTGAACGCAAGGTCACGTGAAATGACTATCGCACCTCGATTGGAAAGATTAAAATCCCTAAAAGTAGGACGATCATTTCGCAAAGCTGGACACATGAGTCGTGCATCATACATGAACAAGTTGCATTCTCTTTTCCATGAGTAAAATCCTTACGTCCTACGTCTGAACGCAAGGTCACGCAGAATGACTACCGCACCTCGATAGAAAGATCAAAATCCCTAAAAGTACGGCGATCATTTCGTAAAGTCTTGTTCTGGACACAGGAGTCGTGCAACATACGTAATCAGGTTGGATTCTCTTTACATGAGTAATACAGTACTATAAACCTCCAGGGTAAAAAGTAAAATCACAAACCTTCCACTGCTTTTGGATTGGAATCTTATATAATTTCAATGTCCTACTCCTACTCCTACGCTGTACCATATCTTGGACAACTATCGCGTCGTTTTAGTATTTTGACCAAATTAAGCAATTAATTAGAACCTTAAGCCTCAATTAACTACTAAAGCCTTTCCCAATATAAAAACCCTTTCCAAATTCGAATTCCACAGAAGAGATAAATTGAGGTGCAAATCAGAACACATGCAACAAGTGAAGAACCCCAGAGAGAGAGAGAGAGAGAGAGAGAGAAGGAAGGAGGATTGAAGAAACTCATCTGGGTTCTAAGAAAATTCTCTTTGCTACCCTGTTTCACTGGTTTCCTCGTTTCTACCTCTCTATGACTTCTGGGGTCTGATTCATATTAAATCATTCAAAGTTTCGATCTTTCTTTCTTGCTCTGCAACTTCTAAACTTCGCAACTTCACAACTTCTTCATCTGTTTATCAAATCTTTCTTAGTAACAAGTCGATTCAAGATGACTCGGCGATGCTCTCATTGCAGCCATAACGGGCATAACTCGCGGACTTGCCCGACGAGAGGAGGGGTGAAGTTATTCGGTGTTCGACTCACAGATGGGTCTATAAAGAAGAGTGCGAGTATGGGCAACCTCTCGTCTGCTCACTATTCCTCTTCAGCGTCTCCAAACCCTGGTTCCCCTTCTTCTGATCTCTTTCGTGATTCCAGTGCTGTTGCTGGAGGTTATGTCTCTGATGATGCTGCTCATGCGTCTTGTTCTTCCAATTGCCGTGGAGAGAGGAAAAAGGGTAATTTTCGTTTCCATTTTGTAGCATTTATTCATATCTTTGAGTTTCGATTGATAACTGATATAAAGTTTTATTTATTTATTATTTTTATTGTAAATGTATAGTTGGAGTCTTGAAAAAGTATAATCTTCCTTTTGATATACAGTCTGAATTCTTTTCTTCTTTCCATTTTTTGTTCCCCTCAGTATATTTGAAGTTTTTAAGGTCAATATATGATTCTGGAAATGGAAGTTGCTTGTATATTAAGGCTTTCACTTAACTTCTTTTTTCGTTTCTAATTGTTAGGAAATCCTTTTGATGAATCTGCTGCCTTCATTTGATTCAAGTTGTAGTTGATTTTTTTCTTCTTTTTCTGGGTGAATAGAAAAGCGTTATTTTCTTTTCCATCTTCCCCTGTTCTTATTTGTTTATTATTGAAGAACACCATTGTGTGGCTCTGCAATTTGACTATCTTCAATAAGTTTTTATGTCCTCTGTCAAATTTATGATCTGGTTCGTAGTTTGGTTATCTATAACTGAATTTTAATTGCTATGCTATTATTGATCTTTTTTTCTTCTCCTCTTCACCTCTATCTTAATATATCTCTTTTATTTAGTTTCAGCTAATATTACATTTATTGTTATTTGTGGTACTTAGTATTATTTTTTGTGATTCTTGTCATTTGTTATCTTTTCCTCTGTTTTTGAGGTCTTCATCCAAATTTTAATTATTTGTGTCAGTAACTATCAGATTGATTTTTCCCCCAGTTAAATTTTACTCGGTTTTTCTTAAGATCTTTTTCCTACCTTCTCTCCCCACCTCATAAATGATAATCTTTTTGTTATTAAGTTCATACAACTTTAGAGGTTATTACCTTTGTGAAGGGATTTACATGTTGTGATATGCTATCGTTGCTAATGCAATCAAAAAATTTTAATTGATCTTTTAGGGTATTTAAACTGAAAGCCAATCCAACCTTTCTGATATCATACAGATAACCATGAGAAAAGTTACTTCCGCTGACAACAAAAATGGCACTTCTTATAGTATCTTTGTTATCTAGGGCCTTTTTTTATACTTTAGTGGTCCTCGAGCTGCATCTTTGAACTTATATTTTGCTGCTGCTTATTTTAATTGGGGATTTTTTTTTTTCTTTTTCGAGCAAGTTTTGCTTATCAATTCCTCTTGTGAGTGAATCATTTGTGTTTTTTCTTCTGAAAATTTAGTGCAATATTGGAACTTGGAACCCACAAAGTGTACGTAGAAAGGAAGCATAGAGATAGTCGCATGTTAGTAATTTCCTTGCCAATATGTACATATTACTCCAGTGACTAAAGTTTCAGTCTGCATACTTGTATAACTGAGTTGCATATCATTTAGCCTCTGCCCTGTATCAGTCTATTGGATACTAAAGTATAGGTTATTTTGCTCTTTTGTTATCTAACTTGTAGTTTCCTTTTGTAATTAAAATATGCTCATAATCTATGAGATAATTAGGATCATTTGTCTTTTTTTCTTTTTTTTTTGGGTGGGGGGGGGGGGTTAACGTATATTTTAATTGATACAATGATCTTATGTTTTGTTGGGTGGGTTTTGGCAAACCTTTTATTGATCCCCTGATAGGAAGAGGTACCATATTTCATCAATTAAAAACTTTATAAAAGAAGATAGCTGCACATAGCTAGTGTAGCATGACTCTTCTACCTAACCCCCCCCCCTTCCAAAGGGGAAACAAAAAAAAAAAAAAAAAAAAAAAAAAAAAAGGAAAGAAAAAGGGAGGAAGAGAAGTATAACATGACCTCCTTCCCTTGTTGGTTGCTACATGTTAATGCCACAAAATGTTCTTTCTGCAAGTAGATTCTAGCTGGCAATCCTCTTAAGACAGTGGTCAGTTGATTTTAATTACTTCTTGGCATCTGAATGTAGATTCATGCAGAAAGAAAGGCTAGAAAGGTTTGCCTTTTTCTTTGGGATTAATCTCCCACCCCAAGCCAAACAGCTGCACCATTCCTTCCCATTGATTTACTGCTGTTAGCTCTGTATTCCTTGCATCTGAGTATCTGTGTTCTTATGTGCTCCCCTTTGCCTCATTTACTTTCTATTTGTTTTTGTGTCCAAGACTTATTTATGACTGCTTAGCAACACATTCAGGGAGGACTTGGTGCTTCTGCAAGGTTTAATGTCAACTGGAAAGAACTTATTGTTTGTCAAACCAAAAATATAAAGAGTAAGAACTATGCATACATGAAGAGGGGTTAGATAAGAAAGAAGGAATATATTGTAGTATCCCCCTTGTACTATTGGCTATTGTATCATTACGTAGTGCATGTTATGTATTCCCAACTATAAGTCATTCTGATTCTTTTCATTCACTGTTAAGCTTCTTGCTATGTTGTATAATTTCTTTCACATTTGTCTTTGCACTCAGTTTTACTCAATGGTCATTAAATTCATGTGAACAAATAGAGTTTACTTTCTCAAGGATGATTTGATAAGTTCTCAACGCCTTATAAATTGAAAATGTTTGGATTTATGCTTTTTTTTTTTTTATCAGGAACTCCATGGACAGAAGAGGAGCACCGACTTTTTTTACTGGGCCTCCAGAAGCTGGGGAAGGGGGATTGGCGTGGGATTGCTCGCAATTATGTCACATCAAGGACTCCGACTCAGGTGGCTAGCCATGCCCAGAAGTATTTCATTCGGCAGACTAATGCATCCCGGAGAAAACGACGATCTAGCCTATTCGACATGGCACCAGATGTGGTTTGTTTATCATCCTATGTTTTTATGCTCTTAATATTTGTCCTTTGGCAGATGATCAGCACTCCAGATCTCCTGCTAAACAGATCACATAACAGGTTTAGTGCATCCTTGTTCCTAGATGAACTGGGGTTGTCAAACCAGTAATGGTGGTGATGAAGTTTTCTGCTTGTAGTATTATTGACCTGTTTGGTCAGCATATTTCTGAAGTTCCTCATTATTAATCTTTATCTTTGTTGTTATGATCTGAATTTCAGTCCATGGAGTTGGTGGAGTTGGCAACAGGAACAGAGGAGCACCTACCATACCCAACTTCTCAAGCTAGTGAAACAGAGAATGTTAATTCCAAACCTCCTCTAGGACTTTCCCTCAACCAAGAATGTGAACCTATGGAGGTAAATTCCAATGATACAGTTGCAGAAGCTGAAGAAGCTATTACACCAAGCGGTTTCCCATCAATGGTTCCTGGTTTTTTCCCGATGTATGTACCTGCCCCTTGCTCATTCTGGCCAACAAGTCTAGTGCCAGCAGGAGAAGAGAAACAAAGTGAGATTTCTCAGCATCAGGTCTTAAAGCCAACCCCAATCCATTGCAAAGACCCAGGCAACGAAGACCAACTGGTGGGCATGTCTAAGCTAAGCTTGGGAGAGGCTGCTAAGGGACGTTTACAACCTTCTCCCCTTTCTCTGAAATTAATAGGAGCTTCATCATCAAGGCAATCAGCATTTCATGCAAACCCACCAGCTAGTGAGTCAGAACTGAGCCAGAACACCAGTGTAATCCATGCAGTGTAAGGCAGTGAGAAGGAGAGTTTATTTCCTCCTTTGTTCTTGCTTATTGCCTTTTTAAACAAATTTACTTTGCAAAAGCTTATTTTCCTTATTCATTTTCCATCTTCAAATCGTAGAAATTCATTTTCATTTATCATAACATACTTACATATGGAAGACATTTATTTATGGAGGAAAAAAAGTGAGAAAAACAAAATTACATTTATATGAGATTGATCTTTAGCAGGTTCTTTCTTTATTTTCTTTTTTTTTTTTAATTGGGAGTTGTGTTAGAAGGAATTACTCTGCAAATTGCTTCTGGTGATTGTCAGTACTGGCATGTTGTGAGCTACTGGATTCATACATCAAGTAGAAAAAGTAGAAGGGAGAAGAGTACTTTTCTGAATGTTTTTTCAGGCTCCATTTGTTTAATGAAATCTTACAATTGGTTCTTAGAACACTATCCACAGCTAGGTTGTGTGGCACAGCCCAGCCTTGCCATGCAATCTCTAAATGCTCTAGTCCATGAGAGATGAGCTCAATCCCTCCCATTGTGTTGGTGGACTTTTATCTGAGTATTCCTCTGGTGTGGATCGTTGCCTCAAACAAAATTCAGTTTCTGGATCCTATTTCAAGGACTTTGTCTAAGCTTAGTGGATGGAAATCAACTATCTTCAGTAAGATATGCAAACATATTCTTATTCAATCTACTGTGACTGTGATGCTCGATAGTGCTTGGCATGTTTGAAGTTACGATTCGAAGTCGTATATTTAATTCAAAGATTGATCTCCTCCGACATATTTTGGTGTTGTTACGAATTACTTAAATCTTTTGAGATCTATGATAGAACTGCGGGTTTAGGCCAATCCAACCCGATTGACTTGCACCTATTTACTTAATTTTTGGCAAAACCCATTTACTTGTTCGGGATATTATGTGTATCTCTCACCGTTCTTTCGCAAACTTATTGAGATTTAGAATTTTCAACTTAGGATTTTGAGTGAAAGTTTGTAGTAACATTTTTATATGTTCTTGAAAGATCTTTACGAAATCTTCTTCAATACATACCAAAACCTTCATTAGTATTGATGAAAATAACACATTGTATTGGCATTTGTGAATTACATCAAATCTCTGTCGCCTTGTTCAGTTTTCATTTCTACTCACGATTTCTTATGTTTCTTCTAACAATGTGCATTGTTAATAGTTGACACTAGCAATTGCTAGAGAGTAGCTTCTCTACCCTGGTTGCTAGAGGATTGTGTTTGTCTCACACTTCTCAATCACATGTTTAGGAATGAGGTCCATTTCTAGGTCACATTGACATACTCAGAGGTAAACTCTCTCGTAAACATAGAGTGGAGGAATGTGAGAGAAGCATAATCCTTTACTATGACGGATGGAACATCCCAACTCATTCTTGACCCTCCCTCGAATGTCCAGTGGCAAGAAAATAGAATAGCAGAGGCTAGATCTATCACCAAAGGCATCTGTTAATCATCTTTATGTGAATTCGGATAGAAACCTTCTATCAACTTGTGATCGTTATTAACCTCATGCCCTAATTCTATATGGACCGAAACATACAAGGGTTTAAACAAATTGAGACAGAGAGATGATTACGGAGTTTGGCAATATTGCCTACGTCTCCGGGGTTAAGTTTGAATCCAACTGCACTAAATCAGGGATGTTTACAGAGAAGGAGAAGGGAAGAGTTTGTGATAACACCTGGTACAGGTGACAATAAGCCCCAATAATACCATCGAGTGTTCGTCTTCTTCCTCTGATCAAAAGCCCTCAACAATCTTCATCAAGATCCTTTGGAAATCAAAGTTGCAGATGCTCAAAGATGGCTGCCATGGAAACCTTCAAGAGAGCTCCAAGAACCCGTAGAATAGAACCTCAAAATGTGAAAAACACGAATTGCATAATAGCCCATGAACCAACCCAAGCCTCATCAAATACAAAGGCTATGAGCCGTATGAACCCAACCGGTTCAATACATGACTTAAAAGAGACAATTACCAGATTACTCCCCAACAATCTCCCCCTTAATCTGTATATCCAAAATGACTATAGTGAGCTAGATTACAACCATCATCATCCAAGTGTACTTGCACACACAAACAAAAGAGACCATAGTACAAAGCAAATAATAAATATGCAAAATACCTAGACATATACTAACTATGCAACACTAAGGGCTCCATGCAGATACACCATGCAACAAACTGCACCAGGTAGAGAAACCCTAATCATAACTCATAACTCACAACTCACAACTCACTCATATAACTATGAAGAGCACACATGCACACAACAAACAAATATCTCATAATTGAGACAAACAGAGTAAGAGTTATAAAAATTTGGGTAGCATCTCCCCTAAAACTGCAACAAATGCAAAACCTGATAAACAAACAAAACAACAATAAGACACACACCACAATCTAAAAACAAGTAATTTACAACTCAAAACTACAGAACATATGTACTAAGAGACAACATCACCAATTCCCAACAAATCAAGACAATGTAGAAATTTAGAAAGAGGCAATGACTTAGTACCACAGTCTGTAGGGTTATGCCTCTATCCCCTATGTCCGAACGAGGGGCTGGCTCTCTTTCCTAGCGAAGGAAGCATAACTCCCACTCATCCTCATCTTTCCTCTCCGCTCTTCCCTAAGTAGGACTTTTTTTTGCCTTAGCCAACTTCCATTCAATGAAGGCAAGGGAGTGTTTTAAGAGTTGCTTGCCTTCAGTCCCTAAACTAAATGTATTCGCATATCGCGCAATTCTAGTAAAGAAATCCTCTGCAAGCACCCTCGATGTATTTCCTAGGCCATTAGTTATCTTAACCCTGAGAAAGAAGTATTTAATGTCTATATGTTTGGTTCTGTCATGATAAACCGGATTCTTACATAAAAAGATAGCACCCTGGTTATCAATAAAGACAATAGGTTTAATCTTTAAATACCAAGTTCACACAATAAACCATTTAACCATATACTTTCTTTAACACATTCAGATGCAGCAACAAGCTCAGCCTCTGTAGTAGACAAAGCAACTATAGGCTATTGTTGCACCTTCCAACTGATGCAATTACCAGATAACATAAAGAAATAAGAAGATAATGATTTCCTGTTATCTATATTACTAGCATAATCTGAGTCAGTATATCCTTCAAGAATAAGATCACCAGGTGTGGACTTGAACACTAAACCTTTATGAACAGTACCTCTCAAATACCTTAAGAGCCACTTGAGAGCAAGCCAATGTTCTTTACCAGGATTAGACATAAACCTACTCAGTACACTAACAGCATGAGCAATATCAGGTCTGGTACATATTATGAGATACATAAGAAAACCTAAAAGACTAGAATAAGGGATCTTTAACATTTCATTCTTTTCAAAGTTATTCTTAGGACAATGATCATTTGAAAGTTTAAAATGTGCAGCTAAAGGAACATTCACATGTTTACAATTTAACATATTAAACTTCTAAGAACCTTCAATAAGTATAAACTTTGACTAATGAACATAACATCCTCCCCCTTATCCCTATAAATCTCAATCCCTAGAATTTTCTTGGCTGTCCCAAGTTCTTTCATCTCAAATTCAGATTTCAGCTTGTCCTTAACATCTTGAATAAGATTAGAATCAACACAAGCAATCAATATATCATCAACATAAAGTATTAGATACAACACAATAGAATCTGAAATGAGAAAATATAGGCAACTGTCATAAACACTTTTCTTAAACTCTACACTCAACACAAATGAGTCAAAACGTTTGTTCCATTGCCTAGGAGCCTGTTTAAGTCCATAGAGAGATTTCTTCAACAAGCAAGCTTGTGATTCCTCTCCAGCTGCCGAGATGCCTAAAGGAAGTTGCATATATATATCCTTTCTTCTAAATTGCCATGAAGAAAGACAGTTTTAACGTCCAATTGCTCTATAGTCATTTTATTCTGAGCAACTAGGGACAACAACAATCTTATAGTCTTATACTTGGCAACCGGGGAGAAAATTTCATCATAATCCACCCCTTCTCTTTGAACAAAACCTTTTGCAACAAGTCTGGCCTTATATCTTTTGGAATTATTAACTCCATCATCCTTGATTTTAAATATCCACTTACAAGGTAATAACCTTTGATCCTTGGGCTTCTTAACTAGTTCCCAAACCTAGTTCTTATTTAATGAATCTAATTCATCATTAATGGCTTGAACCCATAAATCTTTATCTTTGGAACCTAAAGCTTCTTCGTAGGAAATAGGTTCATCTAACCCAATATCAGAGACAAAAATATTAGTCTCATGAGCAAAGTTGGCTAAATACCTTCTTGGTGGCCTAACCACTCTCCTAACTCTATCCCTTGCCAATTGGTAACTACTCAGATCAGGAACTTCTTCCACCTCTTCAGTGGAAGTCTCAGGAGAGGGCAATAGCCCACTCTCAATATCAGAAACTACAACCTCAGACTCTTTATCACCAGAGCTGGGTTGAGGGGAAGTCAAGGGTTCTTCAGGTATACTAGAATCAAGAGTCTGAGCTGGACTTAAGGAAACATCAACTTGCCCTAAATCAAATTGAGTGAAGTCAGTCATTCTTTGATTAAGTGGATTCAAATTGGTATTGTATGGAAAGACAAGGGAACACACTCTCCCTAAAGAGAACACCCCTACTAACAAAGGTCTTGACACCAGGTACAGTCCTATCCCATAGTTTATAGCCTTTCACCCCCTCAGGATACCCTAGAAAGATGCTCTTTTTACTCCTGGGTTCTAATTTACCAATGCTCTGGTGAGCAAAGGATTCACATCCAAATACCCTAAGGTAGCCAAGACTGGGGGGTTTCCCCCACCACATTTCCTCAAGGGTTTTAAACCCTAAGGTAACAGAGGGACTCCTATTGATTAGGTGAACAGCTGTTGTAACAGCTTCACCCCAGAAACCCTTGGGCACCCTTGAACTGATGAGCATACATCTAGTCTTGTTCAATATTGTCCTATTCATCCTTTCAGCAATGCCATTTTGCTGAGGGGTATATTTAACAGTCCTATGCCTTTGAATCCCTTTGTCATTACAAAATCCATTAAACATCTCATTAACAAATTCTAATCCATTGTCAGTCCTTAATGTTTTAACTTTCTTTTCACTCAAGTTTTCTACCAAAGCAACCCAATACTTGAACTTTTCAAAAGTTTCATCCTTGGTCTTCAATAAGAAGATCCACACTTTCCTAGAGTAGTCATCAACAAGAGATAAGAAATAAGAGTTTCTACCATAAGACAAGACTGAAGCAGGTCCCCACAAATCAGCATGTACATATTCTACTATAGCCCCAGATAAGTGAGACCCAGCTCCAAAGCTTAACCTGTGCTGCTTACCTAGGACACATGACTCACAAAACTCTAAGTTTTGAATTACATCCTTGCCAAACAGGCCTTATTTACTTAGAGTTTGCATCCCTTTATTGCTTATGTGTCCTAGCCTAGCATGCCACACACTAGTGATAGTTGACTCACTTGACAAACAACAAATATTGGAGATATCATTTAGGAATGTACTACCATCAAAAACATACAAACCAGACTGAGAAATGCCCTTTAAACATACATGAGATCCCTTAGATACAGAAAGAATACCCCCAGAGATACAAGTTACAAACCCAGCACTATCAAGGCTAATAATTGAAATCAAGTTTCTCTTCAAGTTAGGTATGTATCTAACATCATGTAAAGTGAAAATAGATTTATTGTGATTCATTAATTCAACAGAACCAATACCAACTACATCACATAAATCATCATTTCCCATCATAACTTTGGCATTATTTAACTCAGACAAATGTGTAAACCAGTGCATGTGAGGACACATGTGATAAGTACAACCTGAATCTAAAATCCATCCTTCTTGCCTACTAACCTCAGAGATGGTAAGCACCTCACTGATGTCTTCATAGACATTGGCTTGACCATTCTTGGGTCCAAGCATATTAGAATGGGAAGTCTCCAATTCCTTCATTTTTCTTTTATATGCAAAGCAATTTTTCTTAAAATGTCCTACTTTCTTGCAATAGAAGCATCTCTTGAGGTTTGCATCAGACTTGTTGTTCCCATTATTATTCTTACTGTTATTTTCATGATTTTCAAATACTTTTCCCTTCCCTTTGGGTCTCCCTTGTTTGTAAGAGCCTTTGCCCTTAACAAACAGATTTTCCCCACTGCCCTTAGTCTTACCAGAAGCCAATAGTTCAGACTCCCTATTCTTTAAGGCATCAATCAGTTGTTCTAGGGAAATGTTTTGACAAGCATACTTGATTGTGTTCTTAACAACAAGATAATCATTATGAAGTGAATTCAATAGGATAATAGACAAGTTTTGGTTTTCCAATTTAGTATTCTCCCCTGTATTGGCTAAGTCTTGAATCAACTTCTTAAACATATCTAGGTTCTTGTCAAGGCTGATTGTAGGGTCCATCTTAAACCCATACAACCTCTCCTTTAGATAAATCTTATTACCTAGATTCCTTTTCTGATAGATTTGTTCAAGCTTATTACAAACTTTAATAGGGGTATTGTCATCATCATCAAGACACCTGATAACCCCATCAGTGATGTTCCAGAGCATGCAACCAATTGCATTCTCCATCACTTCAGTCCTCAAGACTGGGTCAATACTTTCAAAGAAAGCAACTAGGTCATCTATTGATCTTAGGAGCTTTTGCTGAGCCATTAAGGCTCGGACCTTTCTCTTCCAAATCCCAAAATCCCCTGTGCCATCAAACTTCTCAATATCTACCCTGGAACCCCCCATAGTAGTATCCAAACCTAGGTAACTAGGATTCCCCCCTAGACCTACTGCTCTACTCGAGCCTGTGGTAACCCCACTGACCACACTGGGAGGAGTGTCCTCCCCTGGTAGACTAAACCCCTTGCCTTGCTCCACTTTGAAGTCGGTACCATACAACAATCAGTATATACAAGAATAAATATTCACAATACTGATATACAATTCTGAAAATATAAGACTATTCTAACCAAGAGTTAAATAATCAAATATTAATTAACCACAAAATCATAAGCTCACTTTATACAATTTCAGCAGCCTTATTAACAAATTGTTAACACAGAAGATCAATACAGACCAAGTATTGTATCAAATATTAACAAGAAAATTAGGGCAGCAGCTAGTATAGTCAGAAAATAAGAATTAATGTGATCAATTAAGCACTACACATATTAGAATCAACCTACTCATACTAGATTATCACTTAACAATTTACAAACAGATTTACAATAATATACCAAGATCATATGAAACACATTAGCAAGGTTATTCATAGAACCGAATCATATACATGACATATGAAATCGGATTATTTCATAAGGATGGCATATATGACAAATTTGTATAGAATCTATGAGAACCGAATACATTGAGTCATATAACAGAGGTAGGCAGCAAAAGAATACAAGAAAAAAAATCTGAGATTGTAAATTGAGACAACCGTAAACCATATGAGAAAACAATCAATTTAGGAATTAGATGCTAAACAAAACCTAAAATGAAACATAGAACATGAACCAGAAGGGCTTGATGCCAATTTGTGATCGTTATTAACCTCATGCCCTAATTCTATATGGACCGAAACATACAAGGGTTTAAACAAATTGAGACAGAGAGATGATTACGGAGTTCGGCAATATTGCCTACGTCTCTGGGATTCAAGTTTGAATCCAACTGCACTAAATCAGGGATGTTTACAGAGAAGGAGAAGAAGGGAAGAGTTCGTGATAACACCTGGTACAGGTGACAATAAGCCCCAATAATACCATCGAGTGTTCATCTTCTTCCTCTGATCAAAAGCCCTCAACAATCTTCATCAAGATCCTTTGGAAATCAAAGTTGCAGATGCTCGAAGATGGCTGCCATGGAAACCTTCAAGAGAGCTCCAAGAACCCGTAGAACAGAACCTCAAAATGTGAAAAACACGAATTGCATAATAGCCCATGAACCAACCCAAGCCTCATAAAAAACAAAGGCTATGAACCATATGAACCCAACTGGTTCAGTACATGACTTAAAAGAGACAATTACCAGATTACCCCCCAACACAACTTTATCTCCTTTTTGTCTCTTTGGATGTCATGTGGGCTACCCGGCCTAGACCTGGGAAACCCTTGTTATGCAGCAGCAAAAGTAACTTCGACACTCAAAAAAAACAAATTTGTATTAGACTGAAACTTAAAAAAAAAAAACTAGCGTTTCAATAATTACTTAGCCAATATCTGACTTTACAACATAAAGCCTAATCTTAATGCGTGAACTAGGCATTGGTGCAGCGTACTTGCATGGTTGTCTAATTTAAAGTTGAGATCTTCTACCTTATGTTATGCCAGTAGAGGATTGTTTTCACTATTGTTTTTCTAATACAAATTAAGGAGAAGATTCTATCATAAAAACTAAAATTTAGGAGAGGAGTCTAATTATTCTTCTTATTATCAATATCTAAAGGTGAACTTTTCTCTTAAATAAGTAATAAAATGTGAAAAAAAAACACAATCTTCTACCCTGAAGACAAGTTAATGCAACTTTATAATATTTTGATTTTATTCTCAATGCTGTACGAAGAGTGGAAGCTAAATGACAGTGATATAGAATAAATAACATGCCTTGAACCAGTTCGGATAGACCTAGGTCGAACCAGGTCGGATAAACCCTGCTTAAACCTGTTCGGATATATTTAGGTCGAACAAGACCAAGTCAAGGTCGGTTACACAAGAGTAAAAGCAGGATATTGGTAACCGAAGACAAAGTGTTTAACTTAAACTCAATAATTCATATTTGAGGACTCAATCATCGAGGTTAGTATTGCATAAGGAACGTCTTAGTTCAAGACAAATTCATACTGAAAAAACCTATATAAAGGTAGGGGCTTACAAGAGAAAGGTACGCTGAATAGAACTATCACTATTCCAATTCTTATTGTTCATTACTTTCTTGTATTCCTTAAGTCGGATCGCTAACTAGATCGTCGGAGGTGAAAACTCGACCTCCATGGTCAAGCTCATTCTTGTAGGTTCATCCGGCTGAAGGGACGAACAGGATTGTGCAGCAACAATTGGCGCCGTCTGTGGGAAATTTTGATAAAAAAACCATTATGAGAACTAGATCAGGATTATTGATAGGAGTCAGATCTGACGGAGAAAAGGAGGTTGATCAGGGCAAAACTCCACAAGGAATTAACAAAATTCCTGAGCCCCAAATTCAGCAAGATCCTCCAATTCTTTCAGACCCTCCAACAAATCAATTCGCGACAATGCATCAAATTGACGAAATTCAAAAGGAGCAATCTGAGCTCAGAAAAGAATTCTCATCCCTAAGCGAGTTGGTTAGGATGGCCATGCGTCATATAATCGCTCCCGAAGCAGATTCTCAGGAAAAAGAAAAAATTCCGGAGGGAAGCAAACATGATCGACCATTCGTGCTCGACCGAGAAGCTTGACCATCCCAAAAAGAGTTGCAAAAAGAAACGGGGAACAAGATAGAAAAATCTCGAGCTTCGAAAGGAGTTATTCCAGAAGAAAATCCTCCAATCAACGATGACGGAGATCGAGGAAGCAGTTCGGATCCAATCCAAATTCCAAAAGACAAAAAAGTCACAATGGTCCAGACAAGCGAGACGAAGATATGAACAAGTGAATCGCCGAATTGGATGAGACAGTCAAAAAGTTTGAAGAATCTTGGCAAAGACGAGCTATATGCTGTCTTAAAAGAGGATCCGTTCATCCAAAGCGTCTCAGAGGTAGAGATGCCAAAAGGCTTCAAGTGCCTTACTTTTACCGCTTTCGACGGATCGCGATGCCCAAAGCATCACATCACACATTATAAGTCCGTTATGTCTACTTTTAGACATAGTGAAGCAGCCATGTGCCGAAGTTTTCTTGCTTCACTAGTTGGAGTAGTGTTAGACTGGTATTTGGCACTTCCAAATGGCTCTATCAAAAGTTTCGACCATCTAGGTCGGACTTTCCTACTACGATTTCAAAGTGGAGTAGGAACCAAAAAGAGGGAGGATACCTTATTCTCTATAAAACAAGGACGAACGGAATCTATTTGAGACTTCCTTGCAAGATTCAATAATCTGACCATGCGATTAAAAATTCTGGACGAGAAGATAGCTTTCCACGCCTTATACCAAGGACTTAGCCATGAGGGCTTGCTCGAGAGACTCTTGCTAGATATGCCTAAAAAGTACGATGATCTCAGGGAATGATGCCACAAACAAGCAGAGATATCAGAAACGATTGAATCTCGAAAGAAGGAGCATCCAACCATTGAGGCATGAACACACAAAGAAAAGCACCAACTAGTCAGGAGACCGACCATAGATCCGATCAGGGATGGTCGACTTGACCAAGTAGGGGCACCAGCTATGAGGAGATCGGAAATCCTAATGCAAATTAAAGATCAATGAATTCTCAAGTGGCCCAGTAACCTATATTCCCGTCCAGAAGAAAGGGATAAAAGCAAATATTGCAAGTTTCATAAAGATCATGGGCACTGGACGGATGACTGCCGACAACTAAAAGCAGAAATTGATAGGATAATATCTTAAGGGCAGCTCACAGAATACTTCCATCCTACTCAGCCAGGTCAAAAGCAAGCAGAAGGAAATAAGAAAAGATTGAGATCTCCGAGTAGAGAAAGACACCAAAATAAGACCAGAGCAAAGGAAGGAGGGAATCGAAACCAACCACCAATATTTACGGTGTTCGGTGGTCTAATAGAGGAATTAGCCCGACAAGCTAAAAGAAAAGCACGTTACATAGGGAACGCCGAACTTGAGAAGCCAATGGAAAGGTTGTATCAGAACCAATCACCTTCTAGACCAAAGACATGGAAGGAGTAAATACTCCTCATGACGATCCCCTAGTCATCAAAGTAATCCTAGCAGGGACAGAGGTCCACAGGGTTCTAGTCGACATAGGATCTTCCGCAGATATCCTATCTTTAGAAGCCTTCAAAAAATTGCAGCTCGACGAAAGTATGCTCATATCATGCGGCACACACCTATATGGTTTCACAGGGTAATCAACTCGACCAGAAGGAACTATCAGATTAGACCTCCGAATCAGCAATACCCTAGAGATAGACTCATTCAGTCAAATTTCATGGTCGACGAGACTTATCTGCCTATAACGTTATCCTGTGATGACCAACCCTTGTTGCTCTAGAAGCAGTAGTATCATCTTACACATGAAGATGAAATTCCCAATCAAAAGGGGAATAGGGGAGTGTTCATCCGATCAAAAAGGGAGCCAACAAAGCTACTCCAATTACATGAGAAAAAGGGAAAAAGCAATTTCGACCATGTCGGTCGAAATCAGAGATGATTAGGATGAAGAAACAATGCAAAGGGCAGAACCTGTAGAAGAATTAGAAAGAATTCTTCTAAATACAAAACGAGAGGATCAAGGAACAATGATTGGAGCAGAATAATAGGCAGAATTCAAGGCCAAGCTAACCAGATTCTTACAAAAAAATTCAGACATCTTCGCCTGGTCGGCAGAAGATATGCCCGGAATAGATAGAAAAGTGGCTAAACATAGGCTAAACATCGATCCTCAAGCGATTCCAATAATCCAAAAAAGAAGAAATTTTTCTTTGGAGAAACATGAGGTCATCCGAATAGAGGTTCAAAAGCTAAAGCAATCTGGATTTATTAAACCCATTGATCACCCAACTTGGCTAGCCAATGTGGTAATGGTAAAAAAGGCAACCGAAAAATGGAGAGTGTGCACAGACTATACCGACCTTAACAAATCCTGTCCAAAGGATTGCTATCCGTGCCAAGAATAGATCTGCTCATTGATGCAACGGCCGATCACGAGATGCTAAGTTTCATGGATGCTTACTCAGGATACAACCAAATTTTAATGAATCCGGATGACCAGAAGCACACAGCATTCATAACTGACAAGGATAGTTACTACTACAAAGTAATGCCTTTCAGTCTAAAAAATGCAGGAGCAACCTACCAACGAGCAGTCAACAAAATATTCGAGCAACAGATAGGCAAAACTATGGAGGTGTTTGTTGATGACATGCTGGTAAAGATTACATCTCAATCCGACCACCTCAAAGACCTAGCAGAAGTATTTGAGGTACTCCGAACATACAAAATGAAGCTTAACCCAGAAAAATGCGCTTTTGGAGTATCTTCAGGATTTTTTTTGGGATTTATGGTATCCCAAAGAGGAATAGAAGCTAATCTAGAGAAGATTAAAGCCATACAAGAGATGAAACCACCCAAAAGCATCAAGGAGATACAAAGTCTCACTGATCGGGTTGAGCCTTAAACAGGTTTATTGCCCGATCAGGAGAGAGATGTTTTCCTTTCTTTCAGGCTCTAAAAAACATCTCCAAGAAAAGAATACCAAAATGGAGCGAAGAGTGTCAACAAGCGTTCAAGCATTTGAAAGAAAAATTGATTACTCCACCCCTGCTAGTACGACCAACCACAGGAAAGGAACTGATCATCTACCTGGCAACTTCGCCCCTAGCTGTTAGTGCAGTTATAGTGCAAGAAGAAGAAAAACAACAAAGCCATGTCTACTACGTGAGCCATGTACTCCTTGATGCTGAAACAAGATATTCAGAGGTAGACAAGCAAGCTTTGGCCCTGGTCATAGCAACTAGAAAGCTAAGACCATATTTTCAGTCACATCCTATCGCAGTATTAACAAACCTTCCTCTACAGAAAATATTGCATCGACCATATTTGGCCTGAAGATTGGTATTATGGGCAATTGAGTTAAGCAAACATCAAATCGAGTTCCGACCACAACTAGCTATTAAAGCACAGGTCCTTGCTGATTTCATCCTCGAAACTTCAGAACCAGAGCATGAGCAAGAATAAGAGGCTATCTCTGGAAGTATCAAAAGATGGATACTTTTGGTAGACGGATCTAGTAATGCACAAGGAAGTGGAGCGGGATTACTCCTGATTAGCCCAAGAGGACTCCAAATACGGTATGCACTACGCTTCAAATTTAGAGCCTCGAATAATGAGGCAGAATACGAAGCATTAATCGTAGGTCTTCGCATAGTAAAAGCTCTTGATATCTAGAACATAGAAGTCCGAAGCGACTCACAACTAATTGTGAATTAAGTAAACGGGCTATATGAAGCAAAATAAAAGAGGATGACTAGGTATCTGACCATGTTCGACCAGTACATACCACACTTCAAAGACATCCAAGTCAAACAAGTCGCTAGAGCAGAAAATGAGCAAGCAAATGCTCTATCAAGATTAGCTACGGACGATAAGGATGCAGAACCAGTCGTATATATGGAAGAGCTCCAATTTCTGAGCATAAGTTTGACCGACCAGATGCACGTACAGACCGAGCAGGGTTGGATGACTCTCATAGTCAATTATCTGGAAAATGACTTACTACCAGAAGATCCAAAAGAAGCTCTAACTGTAAAACAAAGAGCATCCAGATACATAGTCAGAAATGACAAGTTATACAAAAAGTCTCTGACCCAACCATTATTACGATGCGTAGAGGCTCTAGAGGCCACTATCATCTTAAAAAAAATTCATGAAGGAACCTGTGGAAGTCATATAGGAGCTAGAGCACTAGCATACAAGGTAATAAGGCAAGGGTACTATTGGCCCACACTACAAGAAGATTCGAAAACATATGTTCGAAAATGTGACAAATGCCAGGCACATGCCAACATACCTCACGTTCCTGCAATGCCCCTTAACATCAACCCTCTCTCCAATTCCTTTCGTTAGATGGGGGATAGACCTGGTAGGAAAACTACCAAAGGCTACAGAAGCAAGAGAATACCTAGTGGTTGCGATAGATTACTTTACTAAATGGGTTGAGGCTGAAGCACTTGCATCCATCAATACTGACCAGATGAAAAAGTTCGTCACACATAATATCATGTATCGGTATGGTATCCCAAAAATCATCGTCACCGACCACAGAAAACAGTTTGAAAATTCTGAGTTGGAACGATTTTGTAAAGAGAAGGGTATAGAGCATCGTTGGTCTTCTGTAGCATATCCACAGAGTAATGGTCAAGTAGAAGTTACCAATAGATCAATGCTTGAAGGATTGAAGAAAAGATTAGATCAATCCAAAGGCAGATGGGTTGAAGAACTACCTAAAGTTCTCTAGTCTTACCGAACAACTACCAGAACGACCACCGACGAATCCCCATTCCGACTAGCTTATGGAGTCGAAGCTCGGATTCCCGTGGAAGTTAAGGTCGGATCTATCAAAGAAGAAGAATTCAATGAAGAAGCAAACATTGAAGGAATGAGGGCAAACATAGATTTCATTGAAGAAATCAGGGATAAAGCACATTATCGTCTGGAAGAATATCAAAGACGCATTGCAACATATTACAATCGAAGGTTAAACCACGACAATACCTCCCTAGAGATCTAGTCCTCCGAAAATTGTCTGCTTCTGACTCAACAAATCAAGGAAAGTTAGCTCCAAACTGGGAAGGACCATACATAGTAGTACAAAAGGTCGCACCGGGAGCATACAAGCTTCTAGATCTAGAAACCGAGCAGCTTATACCTCGAACCTGGAACTCAAATAACTTAAGGAAATACTATCAATAGAATAGTATCAAGTCCTCATAAATTTTTGAAATTTTTTCGCATGATAATTTTAGTTTGGTGTCAAGTCTCAGTCATTACTTGTTCTCCAGCTCTAAAATTTTAAGAGGTCCTATTTGATGAATAATAATTTTTGAAGTTATTTACTTTAAGAGTATCATTGCAGCTCAAGTAAAAACTGAGCTACAATGCTCAGGAGGTAGAAAAAGACCCAAATTCAAAAGACCTAAAATTTTTAGGCATAAAAAACCGACCTACTATGGTCGGTAAGGAATAATTCAAAAGACCTAAGTTCCTTAGGCACTAAAAGACCTAAATTTCTTAGGCACCAAAAGACCTAAGTTCCTTAGGCACTAAAAGACCTAAGTTCCTTAGGCACTAAAAGACCTAAATTTCTTAGGCACCAAAAGACCTAAATTTCTTAGGCACTAAAAGACCTAAGTTCCGTAAGCACTAAAAGACCTAAAATTTCTTAGGCATCAAGAACTCACAAACTATGGTCAGATAAGGACGACATACTATGGTCGGTAAGGAATAATTCAAAAGACCTAAGTCCCTTAGGCACTAAAAGACCTAAACTTTCTTAGGCATCAAGAACTGACAAACTATGGTCGGATAAGGACGACCTATTATGGTCGGTAAGGAATGATTCAAAACCGAAACTCAAGGTAACCAAAGAACCTTGAGAAACTCAAAGTCTCAAGAGCAAAGAAAGAGGACAAACATGCATCAAATATCTTTCATAAATAAATAAAGACCAAAAAGGTCGTACATACATATCAAAAAGACCTTAAGAGAATAAGGTCTCAAAAATAGAAAAATCTCCAAGTCTCAACAAACAGGGATTACAACAAACTAAGCTAGGATTTACTCTCCGAAGTTTTCCAAGTTTGACTTGCTCTTCGAAGTGGAGGTGTCCGAACTTCCAGCCTCTGGCAATGGATCCCAGTTAGAATCCAGAAATTCGGCCACTTCAACCCCTTGAGGTTTGGGAAATCTTGGTCAATCAGCACACCAGCGAGGACGAGGAATTTTGAGGTCGTCATAGATACCAGGATCGATCAAGTCTTGGAATCTCTCCAGGTCCAAATCCTTGAAAGCATCAATGATACCTCGATAAGCATGACACCGAGCATAGATATATCCTGGCACAACTACTTTAGCCATGAACTTCCTACAGATGGCTGTCTTGACCCATCTCTTTATAACCTCAAAGTGAAGCTCATTGGGAATATCTTCGAAAACACAAGGAGCTTTCTCCTCAACAGCCTTCATCAACTTCGCAACCTGGTGGTCCGAGCTCTCTAACTTGGCTTACAGACTGGAAATCTCTGCATCCTTACCGACCAAGGATCCTTCTGCTTCTTCCAAACGAGTTTCAAGAGATGACTTGGCGAGCATCAAGGCTTCGTTATTCCCTCTCATTGCAGCTAACTCGCTTAGTAGTTCGGCCCCTCCCGAGCAACCAAAGAAGTGTTATTAGATTTTAGAGCTAATAGTTCAGTCTCTAATTCTTTGTTGCGTTGTTTGGTCTCTTGAAGAGAAAAATAATCCTGTCTAGCAGAATCAATACTCTAACCCAGAGATTGGATCAAAGCACAAGCCATCCTGCAAATAAAGGATTAAAAAGTTTTATAAATAAAACAAAGGAAATATACTTCCAAAATAGAAGAAAACAAATACATACCTCACAGTAATACTGTGGGCTTGCAAACTACCAAATCCTTGAAGATAAGTCAGGTCGGATGGAAGGATGGCTCCCTCAAACAATCATTGGCAACACGGGACATAGAACGAGGTTCGCCCTTGAACACCGATGAGCTAGCATCTAGCTACCAGTCTGGTCGGAAAACATTGGTTGGTCTAGGGACCCTCTCTTCTGAACCCGGGGTGTCATCAAAAGAAACATCCTCGCCGAAAGAAGGATGAGGTTCAGAATCTGAAGCTTTCTCCGAGCCAACACTTGAACTAGTCACCTTCTTTGATGGTCGGGGAGGGAGGTCAGAAGGTTTTTCCTTCCTAACGTGAGAAACTTTCCCCTTTGAAGAGGAGGCAGTATCAGCCGGTGCTTTGTCCGGCTTGGTCGGATGTTGTTCCTTCACTTGCAGCATAGTAGATGCAACATCTTCAAAATCTTCGTCACCAAGCAACACTGCATCATTTTTCCGAGTAAGATAACTTGGGGAAATAATAAAGTGTTGAAGAAACAGAATAAACAAAAGAAAAGACACATCTTACCAGTCAAGAACCCCCAGAGATGGAGGATATTCGGATATTCTGGATAATATCCATTAACAGCAAATAAGTTCCGATCTTCAGTAGGGATCATCCGAATATGATCCCAGGCTTCCTGTTCGGAACGAGCAAGAGGAGGGATGGCATTTGAATCCTCCCTAGGCTTTTTGGGCCACAAGGTCGGGAAACTAGGGGGAGAAGGAGGACGAACAAAGAAATACCTAGACCTCCAACCCTTGGTATTGGTGGGAAGAGTACCTTTCCCTACAAAATTTCCCTCCCAACCAGACTGAAGAGCAGTTCATTTGGAAAGATAAAACCAATGACTCTATTCTTGTTTTTTGTACAGAAAAAACTGAAGAAACAAATTTAAGGTCGGCACCACACTGACCTCATCCTGTTTACAAAAACCCCAAAAGCAGATAATATTACGCCAGCTATTGGATGCTAACATCCCTGGGCACATCCCAAAACGATTAAGAATATCTACAAAGATAGAGTGCACGGGAAGTCTAAAGCCACTCACAAAGGCATCTTCGTACACTGCAAACTCACTAGGAGAAGGTCGGTGAGCTCGTTCATAAAGAGAAGGGATTCTAAGTATAAAGCTATCAGGAATAGCGTATCGAGCTCGGATAACCCTTAAATCATCTTCAGTCAGCTCGAAAGGATAAAAATTGGGACCCGAAGTACTAGGGTCGAAATCTATATGTTCGGAACTCCTAGGATGACTTCTCTCAATAGCTAAAGTTGATGGAGAAAGGCTCTTTAGCCATCGTCTCCTGTTCGTACCAAACCGATTACGAATACTTAAGGAAGTTAACTCAGCATCACTAAGAAAGTTTGGACGAGCTCCAGGAGACAAGGTCGGATTCACAGAGGTATCACTCTCCGTATCACTATACCCAGAAGAAGGAACCCTACTACCCCCACTATCAGAAGAGGGCTGACTAGTAGAAGACCTAGGGGGTTTAGATGCTACGGACTTACGACCCATGTTCGAAACAAAAGAACTAAAGACACCATTACAGAAACAGAAGAAAAAACGAGCAGAGCCAAGAAAGAGAAAAATACAAAGCAATCTCAGAATACAACACGAAATCAAAAATAAAAACCATAAAAACTATCAGAAGGAAAAAACAAACTTACTGATGGAAGGAATCAGCAAGAGAAGCTTCAATGAAGATGGGAAGAGCAAAAAATGCAGGCAGCACTGTTCACCTTCTTCACGAACCAGAAACTCAGACAAAACGATGACTACAATAGAAGTGAAATGGAAGAAGGAAAGAGGGGCTTTTATACTTTATACAAGATCCAGATCCAAAGGAGGAGAAGGGAAGAGTATGAAAGAACTTTTGATCCAATGACTCCCAAAACATCTCCATCCAACGATCAGAAAAAAACCTAATATCTTATCCTTGAAAAGATTCCGATCAAAAGGATAAGATAAATAGGGAAAAACGGTTAATATTCACGACTTTTGAAATTCAAAAATGATGATGAAGTGCCATGAATACATGGCCATGTGTCGATAAAGGTGGAGCCTCCAAAAGTGATGCGCCGTCATTTCCCTTTTCATGAAACAACATTTTGTCAAGTGAAGTCAGTAATGATCTCTACAGGGTAGATCTCAAATATTCCACACCAAGTCACGTTGATCGGAAACTCAAACTTGTTCGGTCATTAAATCTCTAAAATTCGAACAACATGAAGTTCGAACTTCAGAGACTGGGGGGCTTATGATATAGAATAAATAATATGGCCCAAACCAATTCGGATAGACTCAGGTTGAACTAGGTCAGATAAACCCTGGTTAAACCTGTTCGGATATATCCAGGTTGAACAAGACCAAGTCAAGGTCGGTTACACAAGCGTAAAAGTAGGAGATTGGTAACCAAAGACAAAGTGTTTAACTTAAACTCAATAATTCATATTTGAGGAGGACTAAATCACTGAGGTTAGTATTGTAGTCTAAGGAATGTCTTAGTTCGAGACAAATTCATACTGAAAAAACCTATATAAAGGTAGGGGCTTACAAGAGAAAGGTATGCTGAATAGAACTATCACTATTCCAATTCTTATTGTTCATTATTTTCTTGTATTCCTTAAGTCAGATCTCTAACTAGATCGTCGAGGGTGAAAACTCGACCTCCACGGTCGAGCTCATTCTTGTAAGTTCATCCAGATGAAGAGATGAACAGGATTGTGTAGCAACAGATAGAATGGAGACGTAAGCTTGTTTGGGGCGATTTAAGTATGTATCATTAACCAAATTATTTTGCTAACTAAGAGGCGAGGCAATTTCCATTTATCCAATATTTTATGACATCCAATTATTAATAGAAAATATGATTTTATATGAAAACTTTTCCCATCTTTTCTAGATTTTAACTTAAATTTAATTTGCTTAGTTAGAACAAATTGCATTTAGCCTTTGGGTTTGCAAACTACTATATTTACATTTCTACAATTTATGATATTAGATATTAAGGGTGTTAATTGCGTACCGAAACCGTTTAACGGTACTAAACCCCGTCTATTAGACAGTACCACATCGTTTAAAATTCGGTACAGTTCCGGTTTTAGGTACTCATACTGTTGGTATGTACCGAAACATACCAAATTAAGGGATATAAATGTAAGTTTACAATTAAAATACTTTTAACTTTACCCTATCCCTAATTCCCTATTTCATATCTTCGTTTCGTCCTTCACTTCTCTTCTTATATTTGTTTTGTCTCTGTTAATATCAGATTCTATCGATTGTTTGATCGCAATTTCATTAGGATGTTAATGAACTAATAACAAAAGTAGCATGGGTTCGTTCGTACCAAAATTATACTGCACTAGATAGAGTGTTTAAACCGTTTTCCTGCACCAATTTAATACCAAAACCGTACTTGTCACGCCCTCCCAGCCGGTACCCTATCTGGCATACCCGAGAGTGTGATCCACAGCCCGAAGATCAGGTATCGAGTGATCAACCTCCCACATAAACAATAACATAATCATGAACAATCATAATAAAAGTGCGGAAGATAAATCATAGATCCAATAAAGAAAGAATGAATCATAAATGAATCAGAATAATAGATATAATCAGAGTATCAAACAGATAAGTAAAGTGAGGCAAAAATTCCACTTTACATCCAGCGGAAAAGTAGCTCTAAAGAATAAACTAGACAAAATCTAATCCCAGTAGCAAGTACATTGGGTAACTAAATTGTTCTCCACTTTATAGACAACATCCTTGTAAGTGTAAATCTCATAAATGGCACAAGGACGCTTCCACTCAATGGTCGGACTAAGCATCGTACGGAGCATAACCACTCGTGGGATCTTCAGAGTAATTGTGGTAACCGCAATCACCTTCCCCGGAGATATGCCTCTTCGCCTTGCGCTTCTTCATAGGGACCGTCATAGTACTCAAGCACTGCAGGATAGTCTAACAACATTGTACAATAAAGGAATGAGTTTCAAAGAAACTCAAGAAGGCGCTTAAAAATCCATAATAACATAAATGGCAGGATTCCGGAACAAACATAAATGCAATATGATATGAGACAAACAATGAATGAATGAATCTAACTCTATGTATGCTGGTCTCTATTGGCGGACATGCTTTAAGTCATAGCACCGTACTTCTTTAGGAAAGTCCACTCACATCCTCAACCATTTAAGATATCTTGGATTCTCTCACGGATCATTTCACCGGTCTTGAGCAGCCGATTGGTAATGGGTCCTTCATCCCTCAGGACAAACCTTGGCAGGGGGTTAAGTCAACACACTCTCTCACAACCATTTGGTATAAGTACCGGCGCATGTCGTGGTAAACCTAGCCAAATGCAAGTCTTCTACTTAGTTACATCAAGTCGATCCAGATATCGTCCATTCCTCGTCCCCGACGATCCTTTCCGGTATCCTTCACACTAGAGTCGGCGTATCCTATGGCACCGACCAACTCGGACTACGGACTCATCAACCCTATTGGTTATCCACATATGGTAAACGGGAAGCTCTCACGTCCTCTCACGGGTTGGTTACCGGTCTTAAGCTCCCGTGAGCCCAAGTCTAACCATATGCAACCCTACCAATAAATGGCCCCCACAATGTGATTCCTGTCCTCTCACGGGTTGGTTACCGGTCTTGAGCGCCCATGAATCCCCATTGCTACCACGGGTCGTTCGGTCTCAATACCCCTCCGATTAGGGTCCGACATAACAGGACATCCTAGCCAAACACTACTAGACAAATCCTAGATATGTCATCCAACAGTTTAGGAAGGTGTCCAGAGGGCATCTCCGAAAACATCCCATAATATTCCCGTAGTAGTCCAAGGACAGAAGTGTCAAAAGGACACCTCTCCTTTCCAAACCATACTTAAGCATACACATGCATCAAATCATATCATCACATATATGGTAACTTCATATATGGAAAGAAATCAATAATTACAATCACTTGTATAACATTGGTAAGTAAATCATACATGAATCAATTTAATATGAATAAGTAATGCTACCGTAATCAAAGTTATGCAACAAGTAGTATATCATTGTAAGAATCTAATTTAGGAATCATATCTATGATATTCAAATATAGAAACTAGATTCATGCTATCTATGTAATTAAGGAAATAACCATCCTTACCTTTTATAACTTGCAAAGGAATCCTAAGAAATCAAGTAAGATGTTGGCAAACTTGAGAAGAAGGTCCTAAACAAGTATATACAACATATTAGGAAAGATCCCTAACAGAAAAGATACCAAAACATCCAACATAGACCAATTCTGGAGTTGCTGTACTCATTGGTCGAGTGGATTGGTCGAGTGGTCCAAAGTGGACCAATCAACGACCAATGCAGACAGAGAGCCTAAAAAAAACAGAGTTTTAAGATATGAAATCCGAATTTGGTGGTTCAAAAGGGTACTAATCAAGGGGTAGACTACATCAGTAGTATTCTAACATATAGGGGACCTCAAAACACTAATCCAATCAAGATATCAAGATCCAAATTAGGAAACGAAAAGTTACCATAATTAAATCAATCATGGATCTTGATGAATTTGAAATAGAAAACAAAGACAAGAACAATAGGAGGATGGATCATTGCTTTCGGTAATGGTATCATGAAAACATACATAGATCTTCCTGGAATAAGGCTTAGAAGCATAAATCTAAATAAGGAAATAAAACCTACCATATATGTAACTACCATGCATCATGAAGAACACATAGTATGGTAGAAGAGAACAACTAGAAATCTATAGATTATGGATCATGGAAAGAAAACACAAGAATTAACTACTAACATGATCAACAAAGAAGATCCAAAGAGATCAGAATTCAGATTAGAAGTTTAATCAAAGATTAGATCATGGTTTGATCATGATTCCTTCAAAAGCTTGCAATGATCATGGTTAAGATCATTGTTCTAGCCTCAAATCCTTAGGATGATCATGAGAACATGTTCGGAGATGTTTGCAACAGAGAATGCAGCATCTCTTCTACATCTCAACTCAAAAAGGAAAGAAAAACAAAGATGGAGGAGAAGAAGAGAGAGTAGACATACCTTTTGATGCAAAAAGAAGAGTTTCGACGAAGATCCGTCAAGAAAACACCAAGGATGCAAGAGAGATGACTTGCAGAGGTCTTTGATTCGTTCCAGAGGGTTTGGAGGCAGCAAATACGAAGTGGACTCGAGATTGGACTTAAATAGAGCAAGAACAACCTAATTGCCAAAGACAAGACACTCATTGGTCGAGTGGATTGGACCACTCGGTGCGACCAATCGCCGACCAATGCAAGAAGACCAAAACAGGGGAATTGAAGGTCCGGATCAAATCCAATCCTAAAGGGGTTTTGCACACAAGTCAAGTGACTTACCTAATAGGTAGAAATGCCTTCAAACCAAGATAGAGAGCACTCCAAGTCCATCAACTAATCAGATCTTCATCGGATTCGGTTTCCATAAATAGAACCTCATCATCAACTTTCATGGATTCAAAGCCGGACACCAAGTCCTCTCTGGGATGGCCCAAAGCTGACTTCTTACTTTACTTCGGGTCATCGGACCTACAAATAACAAGGTTTCCGGGTCAAGGTTAGGGCTGGGTTTTACATTCTCCCCCCTAAAGAAATTTCGTCCCCGAAATTGAAAGCGTACTGTGCTTCCAAAGAGGTAAGGAAACTTCTCCTTCATATCTTCTTCCTTCTCCCAAGAAGCTTCTTCAGGGGTATGGTTCTTCCACCGAATCTTCACCAAAGGAATAGTGCGATTCCATGACTGCTTGTCCTTCCTATCCAAGATTTCGGCCGGTTCTTCATCATAGGTCAAATCAGCACTAAGTCCTTCGGTGCTTGCTGCAAAATGTGTTCCGGATTCTCTATGTATTTTCGGAGCATCGAAATATGAAACACATTGTGCACACCAGCAAGAGGCGGAGGTAATGCTAATCGATACGCAACAGGTCCAACCTTTTCCAAAATCTCGAAAGGTCCAATGTAACGAGGGCTAAGCTTTCCCTTAACATTGAATCTCATCACACCCTTCATTGGTGAGACCTTGAAAAGACTTTCTCTCCAACTTGAAATTCCAAATTGGTCCTTCTCTTATCAGCATAAGATTTCTGTCTCGATTGGGCGGACTTAATCCTTTCTCTTATCATATCTACCATAGCACTCGTAGCTTCAATCATCTCGGGACCTAAGACTTTTCTTTCACTGTCTCGATCCAAGACAAAGGTGTCCTACAAGTACTGCCATACAAAGCCTTGAATGGAGCCATGCCTATTGTTGCTTGATAAGCGTTGTTATAGGCAAACTCAACCAAAGCTAGGTGTTCATCCCAATTACCACCCATATCCACCACACAAGATCTGAGCATGTCTTCCAATGTCCGAATTGTCCGCTCGGATTGTCCATCGAGATGTGGATGATGAGCTGTACTCAAGTTCAATTGGGTTCCCAAGGCCTTCGCAAACTATTCCAAAACCTTGAGGTGAACCTAGGATCACGATCCGAAACAATACTCAATGGCACACCATGCAGACGCACCACATTATCCACAGTATGAGTGATCTTCATAGGAATGAAATGGGCTGATTTGGTCAACCTATCAACAATCACCCACACAGTGTCATTGCCTTTACTTGTCCGAGGCAAGCTAGTCACAAAGTCCATGGAGATATCCTCCCACTTCCAACTAGGAATAGGAAGAGGCTGAAGTAATCCAGATGGAGGTTGTCGAACGGCTTTCACACGTTGGCAAGTCTCACACTTGGCAACAAAATCATCAACATCCGCCTTTAGACCAATCCACCAAAAATGTTCCTTCAAGTCCTTGTACATCTTGGTGCTTCCCGGGTGTACAGTAAAGACCGACTGGTGTGCTTCCTTCAATATTTCTTTCTTAACTTCTTCGTTTGCAGCACACACAGTCTTCCTCTAAACAACAAAGCACCATCCATGGATATACCAAAGTCGGGGTCCGACTCGGGATTCGAAGAAATCTTCTCAACTTTGATCAAAAACTCTTGATCAGAACTCTGTAGAGCAACAATCTTATCTCTAAGACCAGATCTTGCCGTCATGGCAGAAAGAATAAAATCAGAATTCTCAGGAACGATTTCCAAATCAAAACTCTCAATAGAAGACCACAATGGTAAACTCAAAGCATTCAAATCCAAAGTCTTCTTCTGGTTCTTCCTACTAAGAGCATCAGCAACAACATTTGCTTTCCCAGGATGATACTTGAATATCACAATCATAATCGGAGACTAGTTCCAACCATCTCCTTTGTCTCATGTTCAACTCCTTTTGGGTAAAGAAGTATTTCAAACTCTTATGATCCGTGAAAATGGCAATCTTCTCACCGTAAAGATAATGTCGCCAAATCTTCAAAGCAAAGACAACGGCGGCAAGTTCTAGATCGTGAGTGGGGTAATTCCGCTCATAATCCTTCAATTGCCGAGAAGCATAGGCTACGACCTTGCCATGTTGCATCAGTACACAACCCAAACCAATCTTTGACGATCGGTATAAACTTGTCATACCACCGGAACTATCGGGTATAGTCAAAACCGGGGCACTTGTCAATCTATCTTTCAACTCTTGGAAATTCTTCTCACAAGCGTCAGACCAAACAAACTTCTCTTCTTTCCTGGTCAACTTAGTCATAGGAGCGGCCAACCGAGAAAAGTTCTCAATAAACCTTCGGTAGTAACCCGCCAATCCAAGAAAACTTCTTATTTCCGTTCTTGACTTCGGTCTCTCCCAATCAGCCACAGCTTGGACTTTTTCAGGATCGACACGAATACCTTCGGCTGAAACTACATGACCAAGGAAAACCACTCTCTTAAGCCGAAATCACACTTGCTAAACTTAGCGAACAACTTCTTTTCTCGCAACCTTTGCAAAGTGAAACTTAGATGACTCGCATGCTCTTCTTCGCTCTTCGAATATATCAAGATGTCATCAATGAAAACAATCACAAACTTATCAAGCACATCATGAAATACTCGGTTCATGAGGTCCATGAACACCGCAGGAGCATTGGTCAATCCGAAGGGCATGACTCTAAACTCGTAGTGACCATACCGCGTTCGGAAAGCTGTCTTGAAGATATCACTAGACTTCACTTTCAATTGGTGATATCCGGACCTTAAGTCAATCTTTGAGAACACAATCGCACCCTTCAACCGATCGAAGAGATCATCGATTCGGGCAGCGGATATCTATTCTTGATAGTCAACTTATTCAACTCACGGTAGTCGATGCACAAGCGCATACTACCGTCTTTCTTCTTGACGAACAAGACCGGAGCTCCCCAAGGTGACACACTAGGCTGTACGAAACCTCTATCTATGAGCTCATTCAACTGATTTTGCAACTCTTTTAACTCAGTAGGAGCCATCCTGTACGGAGCTTTAGATACCGGAGCAGCACCGGGGGACGAGATCAATAGAGAATTCGACATCTCTGTCCGGAGGCACTCTCGATAGATCATCGGGGAAGACATCAACAAAGTCGCAGACAACTCGACTTCATCGACTCTTTTCTCCACTATACCCTTGCCTTCGGATGAAGCATCATCCACTAGGGCATAGACTTGCATCAGTCACGAGACAGCACCTTCTTACAAACCCTTCTCTTTTCACCCTGAAATTCTAAGACCGGACTTCCACAAATATGGAACTGAATCTTCTTTGAGGAACAAAGGAACACAGCTTTGTGGGCTGTCAACCAATCAATTCCCAAAATAACATCGAAGTCCTTCATGTCAAGAATCACAAAATTGGCTTCCAAGTTCTTCTCACCAATCAACACAGGACATTTAGATAACCCCTTATCTAGTTTCACAACAGGACCAGTAGGTGTACTAATCAAAAAAAAAAAAAAAAAATTTCCGGGGGTTTGGTTTGGGGCGGGTTTTACAGTACTAAACCATTTTTGCAAATACCGAAACCGTACCGTACCGTATAAATTCGGTACGCAACGATTCTAGTTTCTAGTATTCAAAATTGGTACCGTACCGATTGACACCCTTATTAGATATTACTAACATTTCTTTATGCTTAACATTAGTAGTTTTAAATAGAAAAATACATAGTTAGCCTCTTGAATGTTCTTATAAGTGAAAACTATTGATTCTATCCCCCCGAAAGAAATTCAAGAATCAACCTTGTAAGACAAACGGGGTTTGAGGGTATGGGAGGGCAATTCAAGAATTATGAAAATAAAGTAAATGCCAAGTCATGACTTTTTAGAACTCAAGGATACAGAGGTACGAGCCTATAGAACAGATCCTGTTCCAAATAAGGTCGTCAAGTCATGACTTAATCCCCTTTTTGTAATAGTAGGGATGTACTTTATATGCAATTCGAAACATAGGGGGCCTAAAGGTACAACAACAACAACAATAAGCCTTGTCCCAACTAAATGGGGTCAGCTACATGGATTATTGCTCTCCAATCAGTTATGTTTGAGGCCATGCTAGATATAAGGCCTAAGCTATATATATCCTTTCTCACCACTTCTCCTAAGGTTATCTTAGGTCTACCCTAGCTCTTCTAGTTCCTTCAATATGGATTATATCACTTCTCCGTACAGGAGCATTTATAGGTCTCCGTTGAACGTGGCCGTGCCACCTCAAACGACTTTCTCTAAGCTTATCACTTATGGGAGCAACTCCCAGACCAACTCTAATATGATCGTTTCTTATCTTATCATTTAGGGGGCCTAAAGGTAAATAGAATAAATTCTAAGGGGAAAAAACATAATGGTATGCAAACTTATTTATGTAATTTTATATGTAATTCACTTATTTTTAGATTATTTATGCCTTGACTGGGCATATCACTGGAAGATTGGCCCATGTAGGTCCATTAAGGCTGGATTTGTCAAGACAGCTTTTGGGGTTATCACAGTCTTCTTAAATTTAAAAACTCATGGTCCCGGATCCATTAATCTATGGAATTCTCCATCTGGCCCTTACAAGTTTTCACCTTCTCGCATTATTCTATTTGGTTTTGGGTCAGGAGTGGAAAATAACAATTTTAAGGAAGGGGTGTAAAATGCTTTTGAAAATAATTTCAAAGTAAATAACTTGTCAAACATTGTCATCTACATTTTTACCAATCTAACCTCATTAGAGAAAATTTGGTATCATAATATTTCAAACTATTTCACCCTAATAGTAAAACAGTGAGCTCAGAGTTGAAGGCTTCCTTCCACATAACTAAAGTCTGTGCAGCCTTAACCTAACAATTTTGGCTAAAAATTGTTTGGATATTTGACACCTAAAATCTATCTGTCAATAAAAAGTTTCTTTATCGAAAGTTTGATTTTCAATAAAAAGTTTCTTTTCTAGGAGACATTTCTTTAACTTCTTTTTATTTAAGTAAAAAGACATTTCTTTTAATTTTCAGAAGTAGATTTACAAGATAATTAAACATAAAAATATTCATCCAAAACCTATTTATTTGGTTAATCAACATCCTTCTCTCCAAAATCTAAGAAATTTAAAAGAAAAGGGAAAATAAAAAGTAAACCTTATTTTTGTGATCAATTTTGGGAAATTTTATTTGATTCGGGGATGTAACCTGTGCTAACACTTAAACGAATTTATATCTCTCCTCATTAGAATTTACAAATGATTTTGTATCTATCGTCAAACCATGAGAGGTGATGAAGTGAGAAACCTTGAGGATGGATAGCTACCACAAAGTGATTACTTCAGATAATAGGATATAGAAGCTGATGTTTCCCACCACATCAAGGTAGGACGGATAAAATGGGGAGCTACTACATTAGGAGAAATGGTAAGATAGGGATACACTTGTATTGGAACTCAATTCTAGTAAATGATATAGGTAACTCTGATCAGTCATCTCACCAAAAAAAAAACTCTGATCATTCATGGAAAAAGATCATATTTGGGGATGGGTACATCAACTGGGTTTGTGACTACTCCATCCATGTCTGGACTTATCCTCTCTCCATTTGTGTTTGAACATTTCAACACTCCATCTCTGAGCATATCATTCCAATGGTGCAGTCAGATCCAAAGTGCTCTTCAAGATACTTCAGACAACTCAGTTAAAAAAATGCACACCTAATAGAATGAAGAGAGGAACAGAAACCCATTAGACAGTTTGCTGATTTTATTTATCAAGATTTTACTCTTTCATGACCTTCTGTTAGTCCGATTACAAACAGAGGTACAGGATACCTGGACAGAAACATAGCCTATACAGCCAAAAGATAGATTGGGGTCCATGAGACATGCTTCAACAGATACAAAGCAGGTAAAAGATGGAACAGAAAAAGGAACAAAAATGACACCTAGATGCTTATCAGTAACCTGCAATTTCTTGCGTATATGCAATTTAATTTCAGCTAGAGTCTCACCTTTCTGAATGATCAACACAAATGGATGTCCAAACTACTGTAAAAGATGTTGAAACCCCAATGTTTAGAGATTAGATATAACGTAGACTTTGACAATTAAAATTACCTATAAAGAACTACGACACTCAAATAGGAGTGATGGCACTACCATTATTAGGTACTCAGGATTTATATTTTGTGGAGTGGCAAACATGAATCGAGCATTCCTGGGGACTGCAATGCTCTTTGTTGGCCTCTTTGGCTGGGGATACTACAAACCGATAGACTAGAAAAGCTCTTCAACAAACCTATCCTTTTCCACCTCAGAAGTTTTAGCCAAATGGGTCCCTACTACATTGATAGTTGCCCTCCAATAAGCTCCATATGAGATCACACTTGGAACAAGACCTAGACCATGCATGTCTTTACTCAACTAGAATTCTACATAAGAAGCTAGCTTCAGGTAACCAACAGAATAAGAAAAAGTGTGCAGTAGGCCAAACCTCATGCTGTTTGATCAAAGATGCAAATAAAGCGCAATTCCCAGTATAGCAATCTTCTATCCACACAGGCTCATGTCCCAGAACCAAAAGGAACATCTGCTGCATTTACAATTGAGCCATTTAACACAAATGGAGCATCTGCTGCATTGAGTTTCTCTTCAACACCTGGGAATAAAAAAATATCAAGAATTGCTATGCATTGATCATTGATGTAGTCCATCTGCAAGATAGCAAAAAATTAACAGGAAAACAGGTTGAACGACCATCATGTGAATAAAATCAAACAAGATAGTAGCCAAAAGCTCTAACTCTAGAGAGTCGTAGGGAAGAAAAGCAAACTAGTGGCTAAATATTAAAATGATAGGAGAAGAGTGCCATATACAGTTTTACAGCTCTAAATAATCCACGGTAAGGCACAAAAGGCTGGTAATCAACATGAACAAAGACTCAGGATTACCTACCACCCCCCCCCCCCCCCCCCCCCAAAAAAAAAAAAACCCCCAAAAAAAAAAAGAAACACAACTTCAAAGAACTAGTGGCAAAACAATAGTTTCAAATGTGAATTAACTGGCCTAAAATTAAAATACAGTTAAGATTAAGACATATCTTATATGTCTTAACATAGACCCCAGCCCTGCTCTCCTACTATGAACTGAGTCTAATGATCACAACTGTCAAAAACAATCCAAAGTAGCTGACTTAGGTGAATCAATTTGATCCATTGAGTCATCATCTTCATCTTTGTTCTCAGCTCCCTCCTATGCTTTGCTATATTTAAAAACATAATACATATCCAGTTTTAATCTATATGTTACCTCTTGAATAGGTGTTTCTAATCAAATTAGTACTTTTCTATCCTCTAATAGTAATTAATCCTAGGTTTTCAAATTACTGAATAAAATTCTTCAATTGGAAAACACTCAATCTAGGTCACTATAGCAACAACGATAACAACTGGACCAATAGAAAAAGATGGGAAATGGAGAAAGAGGAAATAAAAGAGAAACAAATCAAGACAAAGCCACTCCCAACCATCAAGATACCAGTATGAGTATAGGTGAAGCAATTAAAGAGAAACCTATACGTAGAATTGTATTTTATATTTAATCAAGAGGATTCCCAACTTTCTCCAGTTATTCAATTTATCTCAGCATCTACTTTAGCACAAAGAGGTACCAATTCAGTTTGAGGAATTGAAAACCAATCAATTGATGATAGTTTGCACTTAACCTTTTCTCTTAGCTTCTCTGAAATCTATAGAAGTCTGTAGCCAACTTCTTTGCTTCTTCATTTTTTTGGCTCATTGTATCTACCACAGCAGTCTAAATTTTAAGGGCATTTGTACAGAAAACGTACGGAATTACGAATATGAGAAAGGCATGCAGAATAAACATCTAACCATGTCCCTAGCAATGTATGACAAATTCACAGTACGTCATCATATGACTAGAAGATCACACAATCAAAACCTTACATACTAAAAAGGAACAATTTGCATGGTTATGAAAACAAGGATGGACACTATTAAACATGCACATGAAACATAGATTATAAGTTTGCACATGAATGTAATCTTGCCCAGATCCTATCACTTGCATTCCAAGTTTTATAGAACCCCACATAATGAAAGAAGAAATATACCTGTCCTTCCTGTGCCTCATGGGCAGTAATCAACTCATCAATTCTTTCTTGCAGTATCTTCAATCCTGGTACACTGCGATGGTATTCCATTATCCACTCTGTATTCAAAGAAGCTTCTCAGATAAGCATTGCATGCAATTTGAAATGCAACTGGAAGATCAATTTTTTAAGTTAAATCTTCTCTCATGTTTCTTCTACTTGTATAAAATGTGTAATCAAATACTACATCAGTGACCTATTACATGACATAAGCTGTTATAGGAATCTTCAATTTAGTATAATTTTTTTTTGGGGGGAGGGGGGTAAGGAATTTAGTATACATTCACCATCTTCTTCATGTTCTATGGGTTACTTTATTGATATTCAAAAGAAAACGGGCCAATAGAAGAAAGTTTACTAATCCATGAACAAGTATAAGTACATACATGATAGTGATACAAGTAGGGGCTAATACCAAATTAGAATCATGGAGAGAAACTTTGTATCAAAAGGCTTTAAACCTTTTTTTTGCCAAAACAAAAGGCTTAAAACTAGGTAGCATGAAGATGGAATATCTAGTTGTAACTTTTGTCGTAATCAGACAAATGATGAAGTGATGGAACTTGATGAGGAGATTTCACAAAGTGATTATTTTGGGTAACTCGACTCAATCTTAAATAAAAAATGTGACATAGATGATGATGCTTCCCAAAGAATTAAAATATGACGGATGAAGTGGAGATGTGTGGCTGGGGTCTTGTATGATCGACGTATTCCTTTAAAGCTCAAAGGAAAATTCTATTGGACCATTGTATGACCAGCTATGATGTACAGTACAAAATGTTGGGCTGTTAAGAAGCACCGTACAGATAAACTCAGTGTAGCGGAAATGATGATGCTAAGATGGATGAGTGGCAAAATTAGGAAGATTAAGATAAATAATGATCATATTGGAGTTGGTGAGGGAGTGGCTCTAGTAAATGATACATTACAAGAAAGTTGATTGGGGTGGCCTTTAAATGCCCCCGTAAAGAGAAGCGATTTAATCCAAATTGAAGGAAGTCAAACTAGGGGTAAATCTAAAATAACCTTAACAAAAGTGGTGGAAAGGATATACATAGCTTAGTCCTTGTATCTACCATGGCTTCAAACAAAGCTGATTGGAAGGCAAGAATCCATGTAGCCAACCCCATTTAGTTGGGACAAAGGCTTATTGGTGGTGGTGGTTGTTGTTGTTGTATTATGGTGACACTTCTACTAATTGACATTATATTAGACAAAGGGAGAAGACCATTAAGTTACTCGATGGTATGAGCTTCAGTAGGCACTCCAATTGAAGAATTGATCTTCCAACTTATGCTTTTAATAGCAATTCTGTGGAGAATGAAGGCAAGTTGAAAAGGACCGAGTGCCCAATCACAAAATGGTCCCAAGTGATATATCATGATACATCACAAGACTTAGAAGAAATTAACGAAAATGGGAATTCCAAAGGCCCCAAAACTGTATCCAAGTAACCATTCTCCAGCCTACAAGGAAAATGAGTATTAGTGTATATAATTAACAAAAGGGAAATTTTGGCATATCTATATGTCCTATGCACATATACAAGTATAAATCTCCTAGCACTCAACCCTGTGTAGAAAAAAAAAATGAAGAGCTCTAAAGAATCGAGTTCATACTTGTCATTCCTTTTGAGCAGTCCTCATCCTCTAAGGATATGTAGTAAACTTCATCTTGGTGAACCATATCTTTCTTTATCTTTAAATTGTTAGTCATCTTAGGTGAGAGTCCATCCTTCTTTTTAGCTTTTGAAGCTTTCTTGGATCTATTAGCTAAAACAACACCGAAGAAGATATTAAATTGCAACCTTCTAGGTGGTTAAAAAAGAAGTCAGCCGCTCACAAGTTTTGCTATCAATACCAATATCCACTTCCTCAGGTGCATTTGTATTGTTTGCCATCTCATTCTGTATTTCAGTTTGACATGAACCTCATACATAACTAGCATCCTCCTCCCCAATACCTGGAAAAAAATAACACGACTAGCTGCCAAAATGCTAAACATGTTGGGAAAAAGACCAATAGACGGTTCACTCTTTTCCCTCCTGTGTAAAAGATCGACAGAGAAAAACAATACAAAAATGTATTCGTGAATAGTGCCCGTGTGAATAGTGTCGGTGTGGGGCCCACGTGAATAGTACTTGCATGGGACCCATGTGAAATATAACGAAGGAAATAATCACAAAGGAAGCACCGACACAACAATATACGTGGTTTGGCTTTGCCTACATCCACGGGCGTAATGGGACCTTCACTATGAGAAAGTTGAAATACAACTCTTGTACAGTACTTGGATTTATAACCCAACCCAACCCTGTATCCAAAACCGGATACCCCTATACACCCTCTCTCAACTCACACTCTCAACTCTAGAGGAGTGTTCCCACACTTGCCTTACCTTCACTTGGCTTGCCTCTCACTTGGCTTAGCGTCTCTCACTTGGCTTCACTCTCTTGCTTCTCTGCAATCATGCAAACCTCCCCACCCATATTTATAGTTGGAGAGGAGAAGGAAGAATGGACGTTGCCTTATCTCCCTTGCCATTTTGTCAAAGGACTTACTGTCCATATTAAATGGGGTTGTCTCCAAGTGAATTAGAGATTAGGAGAGAGAGAGAGAGAGAGAAGGAGAGATTTCCTCTCTCACTTAGTCAAATATAGTGGCTGAGAGGAAATCCTTTCCACATGTTTGTCAACAAACAGGATCCCTCCATTAATGAGGAGGACTTTACAAACTCCCCCTCCGACTCATATGGAGGGACAGATCATGCCTGCCGTGTTGCTGCAGTAGTTATGTTTGCCCTTTGGTAGTGCCTTTGTCATCATATCCGCTCCATTTTTGTCAGTATGGATTTTCTCAATCTGCAACTACTTCCGTTCCAGTACATCTCGTATCCAATGATACCTTACATGGATGTGTTTGGATTTATAATGCAAACTCGGATTCTTACTTATATGAATTGCACTTTGGTTGTCGCAGTGAATGACATACTTTTCTTGTTTCAGACCGAGTTCTTGAGTGAGTTGCTTCATCCATAGCATCTCCTTACATGCTTCAACAACAACAATCTATTATGCTTCTGTGGATGACAAAGCCACACATTTTTGCAACTTAGATTGCCATGACACTGCTCCCCCTGCAAAGGTAACTAGGTATCCTGATGTGGATTTCCTGGAGTCAATGTCTCCAGCCAAATCAGCATCTGTATATGCTTGTAACATAGGTGGCTGACTTCCAAAACATAGAGAAATGTTAGTAGTACCTTTAAGATATCTCATTATCCACTTCACTGCTTCCCAGTGTTCCTTTCCAAGATTGGATAGAAATCTACTAACAACTCCTACTGCATGTGCAATATCAGGTCTAGTACAGACCATGGCATACATCAGGCTTCTTACTGTTGAAGAGTAGGGAATGCGTTTCATTTCATCCCTTTCTTCTTCAGTTGAGGGACTTTGTTCACTACTCAACTTGAAGTGACTACCAAGGGGGGTACTTACAGATTTTGCTTTGCTCATATTAAATCTTTCAAGTACCTTCTGCACATACCTTTCTTGTGATAGCCACAACTTTCTAGTTGCTCGGTCACGATAAATCTTTAAGCCTAAGATTTGTTGTGCAGCTCCCAAATCCTTCATGGCAAAGGACTTGCTCAATTGTGTCTTCAACCTGTCAATTTTATTGACATCCTGACCAACAATTAACATGTCATCAACATAGAGCAAAAGAATAATGAAAACTTCTTCAGAAAATTTCTTAACAAACACACAATGGTCTGATGCTGTTCAGTTATACCCATGATCCATCATGAATGAATCAAACTTCTTGTACCATTGCCTTGGTGCTTGTTTCAAGCCATACAAGCTCTTTCTTAACCTGCAGACCATGTGTTCTTTACCTTTGACTTCAAAACCTTCTGGCTGCTCCATGTAAATTTCTTCCTCCAAATCTCCATAGAGAAAGGCCGTCTTTACATCTAGTTGATGGATTTCCAAATCCATACTAACAGCTAAACTTAACACCACCCGTATAGAAGATACTTTTTGTCACATCCACCCAGCCGGTACCCCATTTGGAATACCCGGGAATGTGATCCACAGTCCAAGGATCAAGATTCGTAGGTCCATGCCTCCCACATACACAATGACATAATCATGAACAAAGATAATCAAAGTAAAAACATTTAATACTAAGCATCATGAATAAGATAAGATTAAATAAATCAGAGTGCGGAAGACAGATAATATCAAAGTGTGAACATAATCATAAAGGTGAGGGAAAGTATGATAACCACCCTCTCAGAGCAGCGGAAAAGAAGTGTGATTAAGTTAATTACAAGTTCAAGTATCAAAAGATAATCCAAAAACAAGTTAGTTACATGACCAAAGGTTCCATAAATACACCAGAGAAATGGGGCACTAAGCTAGGGTTTCCTCTACTCTAATAACAGTCTCCTCAATGGTATGGATGAAGTAAACCCAACTTTGCCGCTCCCTCACAACCGTGGGGCTAACCCTGGTGCGGATAGTAATCCTCCTCGGCACCAACACTCAGATTTTTCACAGATGCCACTACCCGAAGGGTAGTATGCGGAATCATAGTCCGTCTCGAAGGGGGTGCCATCGTAGTCTTCGGTACCTGTAGGATAATCTAAAAACATTTGTACAAAAGGAATGAGTTCGAAGAACTCAGATAGGTAGTTATTCCATATTGAGAAATCATATACATACAGAACATACATAATGCAATGTGATATGGAACATATGATGCAGTATGATTCTAACTCTATGAATGCTAGTCTCTAAGGTAGACATGCTTTAAGTCATAGCACCATACTTCTTTGGGTGGTCAGTCACTCCCCCTCAATCATACAAGATATCTTGGGTCTGCCAGGGAAGTTCGATAAAGTCATCTCAAAAACCATGGTAAGGGAATAAGTCACCACTCTCTCACATCACCATTTGGTATAAGTACTGGCGCATGTCACAGTAAAGCCTAGCCCAATGCAAGTCATCTACTCAGTCGATCAAGTCAGATCTAGATACGTCCATTCCTCGCCCCCAGCGATCCTTTCCGGTATCCTTCACACTAGAGTCAGCGAAATCCCGGATTTCGGACTCATCAACCCTATTGGTCATCCACAAATGGTAAACGGGAAGCTCTCACGTCCTCTCACGGATTGGTTACCGGTCTTGAGTGCCCGTGAGCCCAAGTTTAGCCATTTGCAACCCTACCAATAAATGGCCCCTTTCGGGTATCCGTAGCATGGTTTATGTCCCCTACCGGATTGGTTACCAGCCTAGAGCGCCCATCCAACCATACACTACCACGGGTTGTCGGTCTCAATGCCCTTCCGATTCAGGTCTGACACGACAAGGATAAACCTAGCCAACCAACTAGACAGTCCTATGTATGTCATCCAATAACCCAGGAAAGTGTCTATAGGCACCATCGGAGAACATCCCATACTATTCCCTCCGATGCCTAAGGACATAAGTGTCAATAGAAAACTCCTCAATCCCAAGTCATACGTAAGCAATCACATATTCAAGTTCATCATCTTTCATGCATCCAATAATCTTATCATAAAATTTAAATCATGACATTGAAATGAATCATCATAGACATAAGTAAACAAGAATAGTAAGGTAACATGACAAAAGTATGAAGATGTCAATACTATTGTTCTAACACATATATAACAGTCTTATAAAGATTTAAAAGTAGTCAAAAGGTTCTATTCATACACAATAACATAAATCATAAGTTGGTGATTTATATATTTATGGAGATAACCATCCTTACCTTGGGTTGAATTGATGATGAATTGAGAGTACCAAGAAATAGTCCAAAATAATTGTTAAGGCCCTAAACAAACATCAATAATAAGTTAGAGAAGAAATTAGGAAGATTGGATATCAATTGGATCAAAACTGGCCAAGGTTGTTATCAACAACAACTTTGGTCGATGGTTTTGGTCGATGGTATCGACCAAAAGGATCGACCAAAATTTCTTTCGGGACAAAATGATGGATTTTGGGTGTTTTCATCCTAAATTGGTTTTCCGGTGTTCGGATCAATCTGAAACTTGGAGGAACACTTAACAACAGTAGTAGGACACTATAAGTCAAGAAATTTACCCAATCCAATGGTCCAAACAAAAAGCCCCAAATTGAGCTAACAAGTTCAAATGACAAACATCATGGCATGAGTTGGGATTGATTGTATTGTCATGGAAATGGCATGTAATAGCTAGGGGAACTAATAGAATTTCGATTGGAATCATATAGAAGTGATAAACATGAACATAGCATGCCATACAACTCAGTTTGGTACAAAATGACACGATGTTAATAGAAAAATAGAGGAATACATATGCTAGGCATGAGGTGGAGGCATAGCTTCAATGGATGGCTAAGAAACTCATAGGTTAATCATGTGTAGACACTTGGAGTGGTGGTTGCAAGGTTGCAGCACCATTTCCAATGTCTCACCAGCAAGAAAGGAATAGAAAAGAATAGAAAATGGTAGGATAGAGAGTGGAATGGTGATTCATACCTTAGTGTGGAAGATGTAGACAAGAATCAATAGTAAACAATGAGTTTTGATGAGGTGCCCTTCACATTAGCTAAGGAGATGCCTTGGGAAGCTCTCCCCACGATTTCAGGTGAGAAAAATGATTGCACAAGGGCTCAAGGCTCGAGGTCATAATAAATAGAATAGGAATATTCCATGGAATCTTTAACTTGGTAGACTGGGAAACTTTGGTTGATGGTTTTGGTCGATGGCATCGACCAAAAGGATCGACCAAAATGTTTCTCAGCAGAAAAACAGGTTTAGTTCAGCAACTTCAAGTAGGGATTTGAAAGGCTATACAAGGTCAATTTGAGGGAGGTTTTCTTCCACAATTCAATCAAGAAGTCTAGTTTCGGGGAATACCTTTGGATTGTGCACATGAGGTCATTAGGTACATCAACTAGATTAATCTTCTTTGATGCACAGACTTTCCTTAAACACTGATAATGCATTTAAGCAAGGGGTATCATCATCAATGTCCATAGGCTCGGTCTCTAAATCATGATCATCAATCAGAATGGTCCATAGGTCTCTTCTACCACCGCTTCGGGTCTTCGGACCTGAATACAACAGTGGATCCGAGTTAGGGTCAGAGTTAGAATAGGGTTGGATATTACATTTTTACTACAGGTGAAAAAATTTCGTCGAAGTCAATACCTTTATTTTGCCTAAATCCCTTCACGACCAATCTTGCCTTGTACCTTGGTTGTGAGCTTTTCTCTTGGGCTTTTAGCTTAAACACCCATTTGTTCTCGAGTGCTTTCTTACCTCCAGGTAACTTTACCAGGTCATATGTATGGTTTTTATGCAGAGAATCCATTTTTTCTTGCATAGCTTTCAACCACTCATCTGTATGCTTGCTGTCATTTGCTTCATCAAAGCATTCTGGTTCACCTGCATTTGTTAGCATAACAAACTGATTAGGTGAATACCTGGTAGATTGACGTCGTGGCCTGGTGGATCTTCTTAACTCAGGCTCAACTGGTGGTTCATGAGCCAGTTGTTCACTTTGTTCACCATTGGTGGGACCGTCACCTTCTTGAACATCTCCCCCTTCACCTTGCACCGACGGTGAAGTGTTTGGACCAAGGTCAATAAGATCGTCATTATCTAGTTGAGGCTTCTCGATCTTATCAAAGTCTTGGATCGTTTGGTCTTCTAGAAAGACCACATCCCTGCTTCTGATCACCTTCTTGTCAATTGGATCCCATAACCTGTAACCAAACTTGTCAGTAGCATAACCCAAGAAAATACATTGTTTTGCTTTCTCATCAAGTTTGGTTCGTTCGTCTTTTGGGACGTGCACGAACGCCCTGCAACCGAACACCTTTAAGCAGTTATAGAATACCTCATTTCCACTCCAGACTTGCTGAGGAACATCTCCATTCAGAGGGGTTGATGGAGATAGGTTGATTAGATGAACGGCTGTGCACATTGCTTCTCCCCAATAGCACCGTGCCAACTTTGCATGTGAAAGCATGCATTTTATTCTTTCAATAATGGTGCGGTTCATCCTTTCAGCTACACCATTATGTTGTGGGGTCTTTGGAACAATCTGTTCATGACAGATTCCATGCTCCTTAGAGAACTCTTCAAATGCTCCACTGTACTCACCTCCATTGTCAGTACGAACACATTTAAGAGTTTTACCTGTTTCTCTTTCAACAAAGGCATGAAAAGTTTTAAATACATCAAAAACTTGATCCTTAGTTTTTAATGCATATGCCCACACTTTTCTAGATGCATCATCTATGAAAGTTACAAAATACAAAGCTCCCCCAAGAGTTTTTACTTTCATAGGACCACATACATCCGAATGCACTAATTCCAAAAATTTTCTTTTTCTTTGGGAAGAAGTTCTATTAAAGGTAACACGATGTTGTTTTCCCTTTAAACAATGAACACATTGTTTTAGGTGCGTACCTTTTAATGTTTGGTAGAAGATTCCCTTTTGTGAGAATTTGCATACCTTTCTCACTCAGGTGGCCAAGTCTTTGATGCCACAAATCTACAGTGGACTCTTCTTCTGCTGCAATTACCCCTGCTTTGCATATTTGCACTTATGTTTTGTACAAAGTGCAACATTTGCTACCTCTTGCCATCACTAGAGATCCTTTGGTAAGTTTCCATTGACCATTGCCAAAATGGTTATGATATCCCTCTTCATCTAGTTTTCTTGCAGAGATTAGATTTAAACGGAGATCTGGCACATACCTTACTTCTTTGAGAACCAATTGGCATCCGGCATTTGTCTTGATGCACACATTACCTTTTCCCACAATTTTTGAAATGCCACTGTTGCCCATCTTTACTGTACCAAGATCACATGATTCAAGAGTAGTAAAGAATTCTTTGTAAGGGGTAACATGGAAGGATGCACCTGAATCAATGACCCAATCTGAGTCATGGCATGTAGAAGTGAGGCAAAACTCATCACTAGTTGAGACGATAATAATATCTCCATTTGAGCTAATGGCAGTGGTTTCTTTGTCTTCTTTGTCCTCACTTTGGTTCTCCATTCGTGCCTTAAGCTTTCTGCAATCTTTTTTCATATGCCCTACCTTTTTACAGCAGTAGCATGTGATCCTACTTCTTGACTTGGATCTTCCATGTGATTTCTCACGAAAATGAGGTGGTCTAGTTTTACTTCTCCCCCGCTTCTCAGTGACAAGGGCTTCACTGTGAAATGAGATTGAGGATTTTCTCCTTGTCTCTTCATTCAGTAGGCTTCCAACTACTATATCCATTGTGAGCTTTCCTTCAGGAGCTGAGTTACTGAGGGATACAACTAAGGTCTCCCAGCTTTCTGGCAACGAACTTAGTAATAACAAAGCCTGCAACTCATCATCAAGTGTCATTTTCATAGAACTGAGTTGGTTAACAATACTTTGTACCTCATTTAAGTGTGCTGCCACAGAACTCCCTTCCTTGTATTTAAGATTTACAAGTCTTTTGATAAGGAATGCCTTGTTGCAAGTGGATTTTCTCTCATACAGACCTTCTAGCTTTTGCCATAGTGAATGCACTGAACTTTCAGTGGAAACGTGATGATAAACAGAATCATCTAACCATGTTCCATTCCGCTTCAGACATCTGCTCTGGTTTTGACGATGCACCTTCTATGGGAGCATACAAGTCTTTACAATATAGCAAATCTTCCATCTTGGATTTCCATATCATCCAGTTCCTCCCGTTCAAGCTGATCATCCGTCCTACGACGCTTGCCTCCATCGACATCTTTTACGACAAGTCCACGAACCTTGCTCTGATACCACTTGTTGGGAAAAAGACCGATAGACGATTCACTCTTTTCCCTCCTGTGTAAAAGATCGACAGAGAAAAACAATACAAAAATGCATTCGTGAATAGTGCCCGTGTGAATAGTGTTGTGAATAGTGTCGGTGTGGGGCCCACGTGAATAGTACTTGTATGGGACCCACGTGAAATATAACGAAGGAAATAATCACAAAGGAAGCACCGACACAACAATATATGTGGTTCGGCTTTGCCTACATCCATGGGCGTATTGGGACCTTCACTATGAGAAAGTTGAAATACAACTCTTGTACAGTACTTGGATTTACAACCCAACCCAACCCTGTATCCAAAACAGGATACCCCTGTACACCCTCTCTCAACTCACACTCTCAACTCTAGAGGAGTGTTACCACACTTGCCTTACCTTCACTTGGCTTGCCTCTCACTTGGCTTAGCCTCTCTCACTTGGCTTCACTCTCTTGCTTCTCTGCAATCAAGCAAACCTCCCCACCCCTATTTATAGTTGGAGAGGAGAAGGAAGAATGGACGTTGCCTTATCTCCCTTGCCATTTTGTCAAAGGACTTACCGTCCATATTAAATGGGGTTGTCTCCAAGTGATTTAGGGATTAGGAGAGAGAGAGAGAGAGAGAAGGAGAGATTTCCTCTCTCACTTAGTCAAATATAGTGGCTGAGAGGAAATCCTTTCCACATGTTTGTCAACAAACATGATCCCTCCATTAATGAGGAGGACTTTACAGAACAGTGAAGAGAAACTTTCACATAAATTTCTTACTCATTCCCATGAGTCTCTTGGTTAAGGAAAGGAAAATGATGATTAAAGAAAAAATGAAACAACGCAAGAGGAGCATTCATTATGCAAACTCACTGCTCTTAAACAATACTGGCAGCTAGAGTAAATAGGGTTTAGAAACCAACAAAAATTTCCAGAATTGCTGACAAATAGGAACTAGATTCAAACAAACTCAATAACACAGGGGCACCCGTATGATTGAAATTCAGATCAAATATTAGTTCCACAGTGTGACAAGCCCGGAACCTGTGGAACCAGTACCTACAAGTGGAAGAGTGGAAAAGTTTGAGGGAGAAGAAAGGATTGTCAACTTACATCATCCTGAGCAACAGAATCTCTAAACCAATGGATACAACCTGCTCGTGTTCCTGAGAGATCAAGCGAGCAAGTGAGTTTGTGTTCCTCAAAGAGAAAAGAGTGTTAATTTGATAAAAAGTAAAATGGCGAGGTGGGGTTTCCCTAAAATCTGATATATATATATAGCAGTGGATAGTCAAAATCGCTCTCAAACAATATAGAGGCGGAACCCTAAAACAGAGACTAAAAAGTCCTATATAATGGCAGTTAACCACAAAGCGCCACTAATCAACTCCAATATAGAGGCAGTTTGCCAAAACCACCACCAAACAAGTGTATATATATAGGGGCGGACCTACTAAGGGGCCGGGGGGCCATGCCCCTCCCCCGGATTTATCAAAATTTTAATTAATTCCCTTAAGATTTGAATTTTTTTATATTAATTTTCTTCATTTTCCCACTTTTTTCTCTTTATCACATGTGAAATGTCACCATTTAGTCCCCCCCCCCCCAAATATTAAGAACAACTTTTAAATGTAAAATAATGGGTATAAAAGTCATCTCTAGTTAAAAACTAACTCCTCAATTCCTATTTATTCTCCCCACTTCTCTCTCACATCTTTTATTCCTATTTATTCTCATCTCTTTCTATAAACCTGGATTAAAGGAAATTTTTGAAAAACAAAATCTTATTAGATATTCAAAATGTCATTTATAATTAGAAATTAACTCCTCAATTCCTGTATTCTGTCATATCTCCTCTCTCCTCTCTTCTCTTTTTTTCCTATTTATTCTCTGATGTATCTTTCTTCCTATTTATTCTTCCCCTTCTATAAGCGTGGGTTAAAGAAAATTTGGGAAAAAAATCTTCCCCACAATTAGGTACTCTTTTTATTTCTCAATTTATTTATTGTTTTTCCTTTTTTTATATTTTTTATTTGATTTTATATTCTTTGTTTCTTTATTTTGTCTACAATTTTTGCTATTTGATTTTATATTATAAATAAAATGTCTATAGTTAGTAAGGTAATTAAATACCAACCAACGGGGGTTAGTTCAAGTGGTAAGCAGCTTGGTTCGCTTAAGCAAGGTTCTGGTATCGAATCCTTGTGGATGCAAAAAATCTCCGTTGGGAGACTCACCCACCACAACCAGGTGCGACCCGCGTCGCACCGGTTTATAAAATACCGGGGTGGGCAAACCACAAAAAAAAAAAAAAAAAAAAAAAAAGGGTAACTAAGTACCATTGGTTGCATTTCTTACCTTATAAAAAAAATTTTGGTTTGCATCTGACATTTTAGGGTTGAAGCAATGTGCTTTTTTTTTTTTTTGTATTGATGCTTTAATTTATCTATATCTTGTTGAAAAAAACTATCATTATCAATATTTACCTATTTTTATCAAATATGTGTGGACCCCACAAAATATATGTGAGTTTATTCCTTAATATAATAAAATAATTCACTTTCTAAAGTGAAGAGTAGACTGTCGAATTGGAAGGTTAATTCACTTTCTTTGGCTGGCAGAATAACCCTTGCTAAATTAGTTATTATGGCTATTTTAGTTTACTCTATGCAGTCAGGACCCTTACCAAAAGGAATACTTCAAGATGTTGAAAAATCAGCTAGAGGTTTTTTATGGGGTGATACTCAAAACAAAAGGCGATCTCATCTCATTGGGTGGGACACTATCTGCAAGCCAAAAGAGATAGGTGGATTGGGCTTTAGAAATCTCGTTAAGGTAAATGAAGCTTTCCAGATGAAGCTTGCTTGGGGGTTCTTAAATTATAATACTATCTGGAAATCAGTTTTGCAGGCAAAATATGGAAGCAGTAGAAGAAAAGAGAAATTCAAAGCTAGTTCGAGTGACTCTCCCATCTGGAAAGCAATTTGTAATGTAGATCCTAAAGTGCTGAGCAACAGCAAAGTTGATGTTGGCGATGGAACTTCAGCTTTTTTCTGGGAAGATAATTGGCTGGAGATGGGGCAGAACCTTAAGTCAAAAGCTATATATGATGTACCCAGTGGAATGAGTAAGGAAAAAATATCATCATATGTGGATGGAAATGGAGGTTGGAGAAAGGAAAAATTCGAAAATATATTACCTTCTGACTGTTGCATTAAAATTGAAGCATGCCCACTGCCAAGTACAGGCGGAGGAAAGGATGTATGGCTATGGAATCCATCACAGAATGGATGTTTTACAATAAAATCTGCATATGAAGTGTTAGAAGATTCCAATAGTCTAGGTGTGGACATTTCTTTTCATAACAGGTATTGGGAGGCCATTTGGAAGTTAAAGGTGCCGCAAAGAATCTCTTGTTTCATGTGGGTTCTAAGTCTGAACAGGCTGCTAACTAATGATAGGAAGTGGAAAATGGGACTCATGAACCACTCATTCTCAGAACCTCGTCTTCATGAAGCCGAAACTGGTCTACATGTATTTAGAGATTGCCAATATGGGAGTGGAGTATGGAAACGATTAATCCCAATGAATCAACAAGGACAGTTCTTCAATTGTGATCGTCGTGATTGGCTTTACCTAAACATTTGTGGAAATCTATCACAACAACAGAAAGGATGGTCAGCCAATTTCGCCATCACACTATATCTACTGTGGGGTTGGAGAAATCGTGATACTCATGAAGAAGACTTCACTCGACCAGGGGGAGGGGTGGAAATGATAAAAGAATACTACTCACATGTGGAGGCAGCTTGGACCCAGGAAAATAATCCACAATCATTATCACGAAGTGTTAGAAGAAAGGCAAAGTGGAAAAGACCAACGGAAGGGTGGCTAAAATGCAATGTAGATGCTGCAGTTGGTAAAGAAGATTTCAATCAAATTGGAGGGGTTTTTCGCAGCTCAGAAGGGGTGTACTTGGGAGGTTTTGTGCATAGAATTCCCAAGACAAGTGTTCTTGAAACAGAGCTTCATGCTATTTGTATAGGCATATGCTATGCAATAGAAAGAAATATGCTACCTATTTACGTGGAGTCTGACTCTTCACAAGCAATTGATTGTTTGAAACTGAGTGCTCAAAATCAAGGAAGGATGACAAGGATTATTGTGGCGATTCGAGAGTTGGTAGATTTGCATGGAAATATCATCATTACTCATACTAATAGAGAAGCAAATATGGTTGCCGATTGGATGGCAAAGAGAACAACAACATTGGAGTCTCCTACGCATTTCTTTCAGGAACCCCCTCAAGGTATAGAGGAGTTCCTTTAGGTGGATCGTTTGACCAGCTCTCTTTAAATTGATTTGGGTTTTTTAACCCCGTTTATGTATCAAATAATAATAATAATAATAATAATAATAATAATAATAATAATAATAATTATTATTATTTTTATGGGGGCCCCCCTATGGGGGGGGAGGCCCCATTAATTTTTATGTAAAAACAATTTTTTGTGTTTCTTTTTTTCCTTTTTTTTTTTTCCGCCCCCCCCCCCCAATATATATATATTTATTCTTTTTTCTTTTGAGCCATTGGGAGGAGCGAGAAATTCAACATGGATTCGTGATGGTTTTCAGTAAACTGGCACTAATTGATGCCAATTGGAGGCGGCTTCCAGTAAACCGCCACTAATTAATATCCAGAAGTATCACCAATGATGTCTTTTCTTGTAGTGAAGGGATTTTCTAAAATGAAAGAAAGCACTTTCAGCAATACCAAGTCTTATTATGCTATTCAACCCCCCCCCCCCACAAAAAAAAAAAGTCTTGTTATCGAAGCCATAAAAATTTCTGAAATGAACTTGGAAGTCTAACATGGTAAATTTGTCAAGATAGATAAGAAAGAACCTAGTAATTTGAGGATAGTTTAGGTAAACAATTTCTCTACACTCCTCAGAGAGAGTTTTTAGGTTATTATTTTTCTAGTCAAGTATGGGGTTTCATAAGAAAGCGCTTGAGGGGAATCTGTAGAACTAATTTAGGCCATTTTCATTCCTATGATTATATCCTAAATTCCTAAACTCATTTATATAAAGCAGTCACAAGGCCAGATCTCAAATGCCCTTACATTACAGAAGTCTGCATATCATTTTTTGTTGGGGTAATTGTATTAAAAATTCTTCAAACACACAAAAAATGAAATTGCAATACAATTGAGAGATGAAAATCTTTAGACAATCCGGAGAGCTTGAAGTTGCAACCGAACGAACCACCGAACGATGAGGTTGAGTCACACCTTGAGTGTTGTCTTTAAGGTAATTGATGCACCCTACTACCAAGAGTTTTTCGCACCACCACCTCCAAGATAAAGCAACCTCCAACTAGAAGATGAGGTAGTTCTTCTAGTCCCTTCAAGGAGCCAAAAGCTAGAGCACAACACTTAGACAAATTCAAAGAAAGAAATTAATTTTGTAACACAAATAATGTGAGAGTGAAGAGTGTCTCAATTGCACACCACATGCAAGGAATGGTTGGGTTTATATAGGCCCAAACCTCACCATTACACCCCTTAGGATTCTTAAGGCAATGAATTGGATTTAATCCATTCAATAACCTCAACCCCACTCATGGTAATGGCCATGAATGTTCATGAAGTTGAAATGAGAATTGATGGTCAAGAGTTAGAATTAAAGTAAATTCCACATTTCAAGTAACCCCACCACACCACCATGATCAAGACCATTAAGACCCATGACCAATGTCATGAAAAGCCTCATAACGAAGATCATGAAGGACCTCCTTTACTCATGGTGCCTCATTACCATCCTTACCTCATGGTGCCTCATTACCACCCTTACCTCATGGGTCCCACACACTAACAAAATAATTAAATAAAAGAAATGCAAAAACTAATTTTGAAACTTAATATATAGATAATATAGAATAAAAAACCTAACATTTTTTTTTGGGAGGGGGGGAAGCAACAAAGGTAGTCAAAACATGGGTGGGAGATACATTCATGTTGTGTAAATTAAAGGAAATATACAACAACGTGTTACTACGGGAGATTTTATTGTTATGAATGGTCACTCTGGAGTTGAAATGTGAAAATATTCAACAGTAAGGCAATGGTTCTAGATAAGGCAATTTGAAAAAGTACGAATTTTGCCATGAATGCATAGTCTAGTATATAAAAATTTTAAGGCATTTAAGGCATTGAAGTAATCTTACAACCACTAAAAGATGGATAGATTTCTATTTGCAGTGATGGAATAGTTTCTACTGTTACAGACTGACTGCAGTTGGATGTTGTATCAGGGATGGAGTGGAAGAGTCTCTCTGGACTTTCCAATGCCCATTAGAAGCTAACCGTTGTAGAGGATTGCATGATAGTAGCCAGGCTCAAGCTGTTGTAAATTTCAAACAAGAAAAGCAGAAGTCTGAATCCTCCAAAGTAGTTGGAACATATTAACCAGATGTGGCCTATAATGCTAATGTAAAGCTCCCCATTATGGTATCTTTATGGTTCTCAATTAAGAAGACGACAAATTAGAAGGCAAACAGAATACCTCACCAAAAATTCTTGCAACCCTCGCAGAAGCTCTATCTAATGCGGCTTAAATTTGCAAATGGCTCTGGCGCTGGTGCAGGTTTACTTACTTCTGGAATCCCAAAAACTTTCCAAAATCTTAATGTTTCATCTGCTGCTGCAGATGCTACACTGCAGCCATCTGGGCTCTGAAAGGAATTCAGGAATATGCGGGAAATCAATCTTGAGCCAGTGATATGGAGAAATTATGATCAGACCGGGTTCATACTTGGTTCGACCCTCGACCCTGGTTGAGACAGAGGGAACCGACTCGCTCCCGAGCGAACCGGATCCAGAAGATGGCTTGCTGAGGAAGAAAACTTATTCAGCTACAAGCACGCCCTAATCCTACTTATGGATTAGGTTATTACCCTAATGATGGCAGGCTCGAATTGGCAGCTGCGGCAAATCATTATCGAAGGGATAATCATCACATAACCTAAAGGTTATCTCAGGAGTCCTCTACGTGTCCAAACTGGTAGAAGTCTATCGCTCAACGGATCTAACTGTTAAGATCCAACGACTACCCGAAGAAGGCTCAAGTGCATCCAACGAAGGAGATTCGAAGGTACACTCTATATAAACCTCACTACCATACGAGGTGAGGGGATCGAAAACACACAATCTGAGACTCGATTTCAGATACATACTGATAGACGTAAACTATCAGCGGCTTACGATCTAGATCACCTTTCTCAGTTCTTTATTTCTTAGCTCTATGCTTCTAGCAGAGCCGTTTGTGATTAAGTTCATCAACTGACTTAGCCTTCGGAGGTGGACTCCCGACCCCCGCGGTCGGGCCACATCTGACGCTTTCGTTTTGCAGGTCATCACGAGGAGATCTAAGGGCTGAGCAGATTTTGGACGCATCATTTGGCACCGTCTGTGGGAAACAACTTGAAAAGCCATGGTGACTAGATCGGCAGCAGCCGCAGCAGCCGCGTCACAGCACAATTCCGATGTTCAGATCCCTGGGGTGAATAATCCAGATATTCCCCAGGGAAGCCAAAATCCTATCAAGGTAGATGGTGGTCAGGGAGGACGTAATCCTCCTGATACATTCCAAGATCAATTGGATCAGGTAAAGATTCAACTTTTGGAGGTGAGCCAAGCACTCCGCCTGCTCACCAGACGAGTGGTTTTACCACAAGAACCTGATCAACGCGATTCAGGGAGACGTGCATTGCCACGTGATCAAAGATTGGCTGAAGACCGGAATATCGGTCAGAATTTTCGTGAAGGAGATTGAGGACCTAGGAGGATTGACGATCAACCTAGGCGAGGCGATCGGTTCAACAGACTGCAAGAGAGTACAACTGATTCAAATACAAGGTTGGATACAGGGGTAAGAACTCACTCACCAACTGGTCGAAGAACCGTTCGCGATGATCGAGCAGTTCGCGACGAGCAGAATGTTCGGGAAGGACGGGTTGTTCGTGATGATCGGATAGCACGGGATGATCGTGTTAATCGAGGTCGTGATCATATTGTTGAAGATCACCCGACCGGGTCCGCCCGGCAGGAATTGGCCAACATCAATGAGAAATTAGGGCGGTTGGCTAAGGGAAGGATAATCGAGGATATTTACTCAGTCATTCGGAAGACCCCCTTTGCTGAGCCAATTGCGGGATATCAGTTTCCCCATAACTTTCGTTTGCCTACCTTTTCTACATTCGATGGCTCCGGAGATCCAACAGCTCACATTGGCTATTACCAACAGACCATGGCAGTTTCAGGTAATTCTGATGAAATTTTATGCAGGGTTTTTGGTTCATCTCTAACTGGAGTAGCACAAAAGTGGTTTTCGAACCTCCCTCTCTGGAAGGATCGTAAACTTTGATGAATTGGCGCACAAATTCATAGGGCGATTCCAGAGTGGAATACAGGTCAAAAAGATAGAGAAAACTTTGTTTACTGTCAGACAAGGAAAAAAAGAATCAATCAGAGAGTTTCTGAAAAGATTCAACAAAGTAACGATGGAGATAGAAAATTTGGATGAGCAAGTAGCCAAAACTGTTATTACTACAGGATATGCCTGCGACTTATGCTGAGCTGGTACAGAGATGCCAGAAGCAGGCTGAAGTCATGGAGATTCTGGATGCGCGCCAAGGAGATAATAAAGTCTCCAATAAGGAACAGAAGGCTCCTGAGCAGAAGCTGAAGCCAAAGAAAAATGTCCGTGATCGGGTTGGAAAATCTCAGGCTTGGCGCCAAAGGTCTCCCGGTAAAAGTGAGTACACTCCATTGAATGTTCCTCGGGCTGATATTTTAAATATCATCAAAAGAAAAAATATCTTGAAGTGGCCACCTAAAATTCTTTTGAAACCCGGAGAGCAGCAGGATCGAGAAAAGTATTGCCGATTCCACAAGGACTATGGTCATTATACAAATGACTGTCGTCATCTGAAAGTAGATATTGAGAGATTAATATCTCAGGGACACTTGTCCAGCTTTGTTAGCAGAAGGAGGGAGGAGCCACGTGAGCCACGCACGGCTGCTCCTAAAAGGGATCGTTCGGTTAGTTCAGAACGATCAAGGGAGGCTCCGAAGTCTAAGAAGGGCAAGGAGGTGATTGAAGCTACTCGGTCACCGATCCTTACCATCTTCGGGGGACCAGAGCCCGAATCACTCCGGAGTTTGAAAACAAAATCCAAATTTGTCGGCACCGAAGAGACGCAGAAGCGAAAAATACTGAATGGTAAAGATTCTATCACCTTTAGCGAGGAGGACGAAAGAGGCGTTTGTTTACCTCATGATGACGCCATAGTCATCAAGGTAGAGATTGCACGTCGGGAAGTGCATAGAGTTTTGGTTGATACAGGGTCTGCAGCTGACCTAATTTCTTATGAAGTGTATCAAAAATTGAAGGTGGATCAGGACTTGATGGAACCTTCATCCACACATCTATATGGTTTTGCGGGGTCATCTGCGGTGGCGGAAGGATCGGTCCAGTTGGACTTATCTATTGGAAATTTTTTGGTGGTTCGGGAACTGCCAGCTTACAATATTATCCTCGGGCGACCATCTTTATCCAAGATAGGTGCTATTGTTTCAACAAAACACCTGAAGATAAAATTCCCGACTGATATGGGAATTGGTCAAGTCTTCTCTGACCAGAGGATCTCTCGGCAATGTTACGTTGCCTATTTAAAAGACAAGGAGGGCCTGAGGAAGGTAACTGCCGTACCTATAGAAGTTCGAGACGATCGGGAAGAAGCAGAGATGCAAAGACCCGAACCAGTGGAGAAGCTGGAACAAATCCAACTGTGTACCGAGGATGAGAAAAAGATTACTTATATCGGGTCTGAACAGCTTGAGGAATTTAAAGATGAGTTGAAGCTATTTCTTCAACAGAATAAAGACGTATTTGCATGGTCTGCTGAAGACATGCCAGGAATCGATCGGGCTGTCGCAGAGCATAAACTCTGGATTGATCCTAAGGTGAAACCAATGATACAGAAAACGAGAAATTTCTCCATTGAAAAGTATGAAGCCGTTCGTAGTGAAGTTGAAAAACTCAAGAATTCTGGTTTCATAGAACCAATTGAATGCCCAACTTGGTTGGCCAACGTGGTAATGGTAAAAAAGGCGAATGGGAAGTGGAGGATGTGTACAGACTACACAGATCTTAACAAGGCTTGCCCTAAAGATTGCTATCCGTTGCCTCGGATTGACCTCTTGATAGATGCGACTGCAGGATATGAAACTCTAAGTTTCATGGATGCCTACTCAGGGTATAATCAAATCCTTATGAATAAGGAGGATGAGAAGTTTACAGCTTTCATGACTGATCGTGAAAGCTATTATTATAAGGTCATGCCTTTTGGCCTGAAGAACGCAGGAGCAACATATCGTAGGGCCATCAACAAGATTTTTAAAGATTTGATAGGAAAGAATGTTGAAGCTTATGTTGACGACATGCTAGTGAAGAGCTTTACAAAAGCAAATCATATTGCGATTTAATCGCGGTATTCTCAAGATCGCGAAAGTATCAAATGAAGTCGAACCCGAAAAAAGTGCGCCTTTGGAGTCTCCTCGGGCAAATTTTTGGGCTTCATGGTATCACAGAGAGGAATTGAGGCTAGTCCTGCCAAAATACAAGCTCTGGTTGATATGGAGGCTCCCAAAACTGTTCGTGATGTGCAGTGTTTAACAGGGAGAGTTGCTGCTTTGAATCGATTCATCTCCAAGTCTGGAGAAAAATGTTTGCCTTTCTTCAAGGCACTCAAAGACTTGAAGGGCAGCAAGGAAGCAAAATGGACCGAAGAGTGCCAGAAAGCTTTCGAGGAATTAAAAGAAGCACTTGGACAACCACCGATCTTGTCCAGACTGCAGAAGGGGAAATATTACAGCTATATCTAGCGACGTCCCTTTCAAATGTCGGTCGCAGTACTTGTTCGTGAAAAAGATAAAAAACAGTGGCCGGTTTACTATGTAAGCCATGTGTTGCTAGATGCGGAGACAAGATATTCGCAGATTGAGAAGCAGGCTCTGGCTCTCATGATGGCTGCCAGGAAGCTAAGGCCATATTTTCAGGCTCATCCAATTGAGGTATTTACAACTTTTCCTCTTAGTAAAGTTTTTAATAAACCTGATTTGTCTAGAAGGATGGTGTCCTAGTCAGTTGAACTCAGTGAGTTCCAAGTGAGCTTTAAGCCCAGAACTGCAATTAAGGCTCAGGCATTAGCCGATTTTGTAGTAGAAACTACTGCACCGGTGGAATCCACCATTGAGGATCCCATTATACCAACCGCTTGGGAGGTATATGTGGATGGTTCGAGTAATAAAGATGGAGCAGGAGCTGGAATTCTATTAAAAAGTCAAGCAGGATTTATTATTCGATATGCTTTGAGATTTGCATTTGAAGCAAGTAATAACGAAGCAGAATATGTGGCTCTGATAGCTGGACTTCGGTTGTCAAAAGCATTGTCTATTGCAGATGTTACTATTCATAGTGACTCTCAACTTATAGTCAACCAAGTCCAGGGGGAGTATGGTATTAAAGAACCACGATTGCAAAAATATCAAGAGATAGTGCAGGCATTTCAAAACCAATTTCAGAATTTCAAGATATCTCAGATTTCGAAGAATGAAAATTCAGTGGCAGATGAGCTATCCCGACTAGCCAATGCCAAAGAAAAGAATCTAGACCCTTCAGTCTATATTGAAGAAATAACTTTTCCAAGTTATCATGGGAAAGAAATTTCTTATATTGAAGCAGAGCGTTGCCGGATGGATCCGATAATCGAGTATCTGAGAGATGACAAATTACCTGAGGATCCGAAAGAGGCAAAGTTGATCAAGATACGATCAGCTAGATTTGTCATTCAGAATGGGAGACTATACAAAAGATCTTATTCTGGACCCCTTATGAGATGTATAGGCCCCGAAGGAGCAAAATCAGCTTTGGCTGAGGTTCACGAAGGAATTTGTGGAGCTCACATGGGTGGACGAGCCCTGGCTCACAAAATTCTAAGACTTGGGTTATATTGGCCTAAGGTCCAAGAGGCTGCTATGGAATATGTTCGTCGGTGTGGTAACTGTCAAATTCATGCTATAGTATCGAAGCGCCCGTGTGAAACCCGGCCCTAACCTTAACCCGGATACTCTTTGATTGTAGGTCCGAAGACCCGAAGTAGAAGTGAAAGTCAACTATGGGCCATATTGGTAGATGATATAGTGTTCGACTCTGAACCTATGGAGATTGAAGATGATGCCCCATACTTGAAGTCAGTGTTGGATATAGAGAAGAGACTTCACCTTGATGAAGAGAAGATTAGTTGATGACCTTAGAGCTTGGTGGGATATGGTTTAAAGCCATTTTTCCATGCTAGGTATGTTATAGAATATGTGTTTAAAGTTTCGTTTGATTCCGAGTAGTGGAAGACCCTCAAATCCCTATTTTTGGCTTTCTTGTTAGCTTGGGTCGAGTGCTCAATGCTACCCAGCCAATCGACTCAGAGTTGTTGAACTCGAACAGAATCTTCTGTTTTGAGAATCTTGCTAATCTTGCAATCTTGAGCCAGTGATATGGAGAAATTATGATCAGACCGGGTTCATACCTGGTTCGACCCTCGACCCCGGTCGAGACAGAGGGAAACCAACTCGCTCCGAGCGAACCGGATCCAAAAGATGGCTTGCTGAGGAAGAAAACTTATTCAGCTACAGGCACGCCCTAATCCTACTTATGGATTAGGTTAATTACCCTAATGATGGCAGGCTCGAATTGGCGGCTGCGGCAAATCATTATTGAAGGGATAATCATCACATAACCTATGGTTATCTCAAGAGTCCTCTACTAGTCCAAACTAGTAGAAGTCTATCGCTCAACGGATCTAACTGTTAAGATCCAACGACTACCCGAAGAAGGCTCAAGTGCATCCAACGAAGGAGATTTGAAGGTACACTCTATATAAACCTCACTACCATACGAGGTGAGGGGATCGAAAACACACAATCTGAGACTCAGATTCAGATACATACTGATAGACGTAAACTATCAGCGGCTTACGATCTAGATCACCTTTCCTAGTTCTTTATTCCTTAGCTCTGTGCTTCTAGCAGAGCCATTTGTGATTAAGTTCATCAACTGGCTTAGCCTTCGGAGGTGGACTCCCAACCCCCGCGGTCGAGCCACATTTGATGCTTTCGTTTTGCAGGTCATCACGAGGAGATCTAAGGGTTGAGCAGATTTTGGACGCATTAGCCAGAAAGAAAAAAAAAAAAAAAAAAAAAAAAAAAAAAAAAACTTAAATTTCTGTAGATCCATACCTCAACCATGAATAGAACTCCCGACGTGTGACCAGTAAGCTCTACCATCTTTACCATAGATGGGTATTTCCACAGAGTGAGTTGATTGCCTTTGAATCCATGAGAACTCAGAAGCTCCAGCTCCTTCTTGTTCCAGAGTAGAGAGGAAACTTGTGAACCAGTGTCCACCGAATTCAAGCAAACACCTGTATGAGTGTTCCAGAACTTTATACAACTGTCTGCTGCACCCCCACCAGAGGCAAGCAGATTACTCTGGAAGGGACACCAAGAAAGAGCTTTCACAGCAGCAGTGTGATCGTCAAACCTATGCAGACACCGGGTTGAAGAATTTGAAGAAGCCATTTTACGATCCCATATATGTAAAAGGTTATCGTTCGCTCCACTTGCCTGTTGTTGGCTTGAGGCTGACCATTTTAGCCCACACACCTCTCGGGTATGTCCTCTATAAGTTTCAACAATGTGATCCCTCACCCTCACATCATTTTTTAGGATGTGACTATCCATTGCTCCTGTTGTTAGGATATAATCATTCCAGTCAAGTGCACCCACTTGAGCTTGGAGGCCTCCATGAAGAGTTCTCAACTGTAAGAAAAAATTACAGACCCAAAAAAAAAAACAAAAAAAAAAAAAAAAAACAAATAAAAAACAAATAAAAAACAAAAAAAAACAAAAAAAACAAAAAAAAACAAAAAAAAAAAACAAAATGCTGATGATAAATACCTAGAGGCTAGAGGAAGCAGTGCATTCAAAAAATCCACGGACCTTTCTCCTTGAAGCTGTGTCCCAAAGCTGAACTTCAGAATTATGTGTGGTGGAAATTCGTCCAGCACTAATCGGTATGCACGAAACCGGTACGGTAATACAGATAGGAAATAGAAATAGCAAAGAAATAAAGACACAAGGATTTACGTGGTTTGGCACGATGACCTACATCCACAGGGCAATTTCACAAAACCAATTCACTAATCAGGGAGAAAATACAACAGACACCCCACTCACACTGTGTGTGGGACCCACTCAACAAGAATCTCACTTTGACAATATTACTCTCACCACTCTACCCAGATTGATAGAAACAAATAACAGAAGGACTAGAGAGACTCTACTAGAGATAATAGCCCACCCCACTTGAAGGAGAGAACTCACTCTATAAGAGACTTATTGATGAGGACATCAGTGAGCAGTTCCGAGTTTACCGGCAACGGCGACGTAAAGATCATCCCATGACAGCATCTATGTGGATGGATGATGAGTTCGGAGGGTATCGGATGGTTTGATGAGAAACACTGCTCATAAGCAGTTTGTCATGTTATTTTCCTTAGTCTTAGTGGGTTGAGTAGTAGTTTACTATTGAAATATTTTAATTTCATGTTTGAGTCTTTATGGGCTGGTCCTAGAATCTATTTTGGCCCAATTTTGAATTATTTTGAGTTTGGGTAATATATATAACATAAGTTGGGATTATTTTGGGAATTAAACATGTAGGGTTGTGAAGGATCAATTTTTTTATTTAAACCTTGTATGAAATTCGTTTTTGGAGGCAATGAATGAAAGAATTTGAAAAAAAAGAGCTCACGTTGCTTTCTCTCTCTCTCTCTCTCTCCTTCCTGGAGAAACCAGCACTTTCCTCTCTCTCCAGGAAATCTCTCTCTCCTCCTTTCACCCTTGTTTTCCACTAGAAAAATTCCCCTTGCTCTCCTCTACAAAGATCTACTCTCTTTTTTTCTCTCTCTCTCTCTCTACAAAGATCTACTCTTTCTCTCTCTCTCTCTCTCTCTCTCTCTCCCTCCTGACGGCTCCCTCCCTCCTGACGGAACCAGCACTTTCCCCTTTCTCCAGGAATTCTCTCTCTCCTTCTTTCACCCTTGTTTCCCACTAGAAAAATTCCCCTTACTCTCCTCTACAAAGATCTACTATTTCTTTCTCATAAAAGACCTAGTTTCTTTTCTGGAAATCTTCTTCTTCTTCCCCAAACCCTAAGGTTCTGTTTTTCTTTCAAAAAAAAAAAAAAATCTTTGTTTTTTTTTCTTCCCTCTTTCCCTTATACGGCAGTCTAGCTATCATTAAGGCCCATCCAAAATTGAAATACATTCTCTGCGTGCTGTAATGTTGTCAATTCCCTTAAGGCCTCACAAAAGCATTGTGGAATGATGGAAAGTGAAGCCAACTCATCCCAAAGAGCTTTCAATTTATTAAAGTAAATGGAAACGGAAGACTGACCTTGACTGTGGTTACTAATGGTCTGTTTCCAGTGATATATGCGGGTGGCATTCCCTTCAGTAAAATCCCCCCCCCAAAAAACACAAAAAAAAAAAAAACACAAAAAAAAAAAAAACAAAAAAAAAAAAAAAAAGAGAAAAAAAAAAAAAAAAAAAAAAAAAAAAAAAACATCCCACCAAATCCAACCAACAACCCACAAAAGGGGGGGAGAAGGTTTTAAAAAGAAAAAAAAAAAATCCCGCCCCCAAAAACGCCCCGCCCTTGGATCTCCACGTGATGTCCTGCAAAACGAAAGCGTCAGATGTGGCCCGACCGCTGGGGTCGGGAGTCCACCTCCGAAGGCTAAGTAAGTTGATGAACTTAATCACAAACGGCTCTGCTAGAAGCACAGAGCTAATGAATGAAGAAACGGGAAAGGTGATCTAGATAGCGGGACGCTGATAGTTTGGATCTATCAGTATGTATCTGAACCTGAGTCTCAGATAGTATTCTTTTTGATCGATTGATCCCTCCCTCACCTTGTATGGTAGTGAGGTTTATATAGAGTGTACCTTCGAATCTCCTTCGTTGGATGCACTCGAGCCTTCTTCGGGTAGTCGTTGGATCTTATCAATAAGATCCGTTGAGCGATAGACTTCTACTAGTTTGGGCTAGTAGAGGACTCCTGAGATAACCGTTTAGGTTATGCGATAGTTATCCCTTTGATGATGATTATCCGCAGCCGTCGGTTTGAGTCTGCTTTGTCATCGGGGGTGATTACCCTAATCCATAAGTAAGATTAGGGCACGCTTGCGACGAGATAATCTTTCTTCTTCGGCAAGCCATCTTCCGGCTCTGGTTCGCTCGGGAGCGATTTGGTTTTCTCCGTCTCGACCGGGGTGGAGGGTCGGACCAGGTATGAACCCGGTCAGATCATAAACTCTCCATATCACGAGCCCCCCAGACCAAGCGTTCGGTCGATCCCGAGGGCTTGGTTTTTAACTGGGTTCGTCGTCAGGTGATGATCTCTGCGTGCTTCATTAAATGTCATATCACATTTAATGCGGTGGTCACTTTTCCTCGAGCGTTGTGAGTGTAAGGCCACGTATCTTCGTTGCAGTTGATCTGTGTGGCTCACGTCATCCAAGCGACGGTTTCCGAACGCCTATTTCGGATTCGTGAGTTCAAACTTTCAAAACGTCTTTGAATCTTGATCGTTGATTTTGAATCAATCTCGACCGTTCAGATTCCCAAACACTCGTGCGGGAGTTTTAAAAGCGGTTCATTGTCTTCGTAGGTTTCATTCTTCCTGTCTGGAATTTGAACCTTTGTTGTCTGCCTCGCGCCTTCCTGCTCTCAAGCTTCCGTCTCACTGAATCGGTAAGTTTCTTGGTCTTTTCTTTTTGTAGTTTCCTCGTAAACGAGCAATGGCGGACGATAGGGCTTCTTTAGTACCCCATGTTGGTGATAGCGATGATGCTTTTGCTTCTCCTCGCTCCCGAACAGTCGGATAATGATAACAAAACCCTCACCGTCCTCTGGCAGGAGTTCGCTGAAGTTTCTTAAAAAGGTTTTGAAAGAAAAACCGAAACTTCTCCTGTCCTTCTCGAGTCTGGATCTTCCAAGATTGTCGAGTCTTCTAGGCAGCCTCAAACCTCCGGGTCCAATGGTGGGCCTGGCTCTGTTCCTTCCATTTATAATGGAGAAACCCCTCTTTCAGCTGTCCAAGATTTTGACCTTCCTTCCTCATATCGGGTTAGGGCTCCCCACCCCGATGAGAGGGTTGATTCATCCCTTTCGGGTGAATTTTCTCTGTACATAGATGCACTTGGAAAGCGGGGTTCGCTTTCCCTTTTTTAATCCTTTATTCTCCGCAGCTTTTGAATCACTGGAACATTTGTCCCGGAATGCTCCTCCCCAATAGCTGGCGTCTCATCGTCGGCTTCTTGGGTTTGTGTTTTGAGCTTGGCATTACGCCATCTCTTTCTCTTTTTGTACATTTTCATGTTCTTTCTATCTCCCATCCTCCCGGATGGGTCTTTCTTTCCAAACGCAATAAGGCTGAACTTGATTGGAGGGGCAGCATCCTTGTCAAAGGAACTTGCCCTTCTAATCACAAAAGATGGCGCGAACGATACTTTTTCTGTCGAGCGCCTCCATCAGATCTTAACTTCCCGACCACCTGGAGGAGGTTTACTTCTTCGTCCGAAAGTAACCGGGGCCTTCCCTTATCCAAAGAAGACGAGGCGGCCATCAGGAAGATCAAATCCATTCCGTGGTATCAAGAGATACATGGATATGAAATGGAGTATAACTCCATCCTTAAGATCTTGGGGCTTGGCTCATTGTGAGCTTCTAACCATCATCCTTTGATTTGGTCGAAGTGATATGTCTTGAATTCTGATTCTTGTCCTTCTTCTTTGCGGTGCCTCCCCGAACGCAGACCACGAAAGCTGCGGGTGAAGGCCGCTAGGGCCGTTGTGACAGCCGAGCAACGATCGCCCGGGGTCTTGACTGCAGATCAAGAGGTTTCTCTTCCCTCTCCCGACCCCTCTTACAAGGGTATCAGGAATATCAGGCCTGTAGCTGATGCTTCGGGTAAAGGGAAGAAACCAATGGTGGAGAGGGCTAACATCTCCTCCTCCGTTCGAACCAAGAGGAGGCATGACACAATTGATGCTCCCTCCAACAAAAAATCCAAAGCTTCGACGGATGGTGAGGAAGTCTTCATCCCCCATTGGACCCCGAAGATGACCGACGGGGTCACTCGGGATCTCGAGAAAGCTGCGAGTGGAGCTCCCTCGGTCTTGCTCCTTCGATCGCCGGGGAGTTTGAAGCCCTGGATGACACCTCCCTTGTTAGTCAATCTACAAGGTACCGGTCTCCTTGCTTACTTATGTTTTCATAATTTCTTATGACTTCTTCGATATCTTCCGTCTTCCCGGGAATGTTGTGTTGAGCTTTTATCAACACATGGAAGCATTGAGCCGGGTTGGTCGCACTAGCTCCTTCTTTGCAAAATTTGTGAAGAGAAATTGGCCAAGGCCAATTCTAAAATAGACCAGTGACTGCAGCTACTGTGGAGGCTGCGAAAAAGCATGAGGAAGAAGTGATCTCCCTCAAGGAAGCTCTTGAAGCTTCGAAAATTCGTGTCTCTGCTGCCGAGCGCGAGGCCCGGGAAGCAAAAGGCGGCTGCCACGTTGTTTGGTGACAGCCTTGAAATCAAAAGTAGGGAGCTCGAAGAACATCCGAAGTTGGCAATCCCTAGCAAGCCCGAGCATATAAAGCCCGGACCTTCGGAAGGAGTGCATTCGGAAATACCCGAACAGCGTACCTTTCTCCGAATTGCTAGGTTTCTACAACATTCGGGCTTATCGCATGGGGGCGAACGACGTTTGGGAGCAGATCCTTGGAACGATCCACGACTTCGACCTTGCTCCTTTTCGTGAGGTATGCCACCCGAGAGGTCTTCGGGAAAGTTGGTATGGATTTTCCAGGTCGGGCTCGGGGAGAAGATGATCATTTTCCAGCTGACCCTCAATATGAGGCATATCTGAATGACGAGCCGGCACTTCCGGAGGAGAAATCACAAGCCGAGTCTCAAGTTGTTGCTTGTAGAGGATTCAGCCGATGCCACTCTTGAGGAAGGCTCTTCTCATGGTCTCGAGAAAAGTCATCCCGACCCGGGGTCCCTCGGGCAACAATGAAGAAAAGGCTTAGGGAGTTGTTCTTTTGTAAAGATGTACCCTCAATTTAATGAATAGACATTTCTTTATTCATGTTGGCCTCAAAATTTCCCCGTCTCCTGCCGAAGTATTGCCTTGAATATCAAAGTATTAATGATAAAACTTATCACTTAACTTTTCATTCCTCGCCGAATAATGATCTTATAGAAATATTGTGAAGATGCGTTTCGGGAAGATGCGTTAATCTTCCCCACTACTTCATTTATTGCAAAGTCCGCACGTTTCCCTTCTGCGAAGTTCAAACGTTTTCTCGCTTTTGTATACCATTCACTTGTTTCCAATGAATCGGAAATACATCCATTATTTTAATGGCGGTGCGACGATTGGAGGTTTCTCTGCATCAGTGCTCGCTTCCACATGTTTCCATGTGGCATCCCTTCGACCGTTGATCTTGCTTTTTGCGGATTTCGAAGCATCGTTTCGATCTGGGTCGTCGGTTGTCCTTAGCCTTCAACCGTCGTCTTATACCTTAGGCTATTTAAAGCCTTCGTGGGTACTCTCCATCTATCCTGACTTCTGCAAGATAGATTTGCTAAAGTGCCAAAGCAACCTTTCGTCCTTCGGCCTGCTTCCGTATTCCTCGTACTCCAACGACAGCTCTATCCATTTATGAACAAGTGAGTTTTTTGATTTCTCATCTCTTTCCCCTCTTCCCCCCCGAAGTAAACTGCACAGTAGTTATACTTGGGGTTTATTTTGTTGGTGCGTCGAAGCTTTAGAAAACTAGGGTTTCCCCATTGTTCTTGTCGTTTATTTACGTATCGATACGGCTGGTTTTTTTGTTGTTTTGCATAGTGGCTCCCAAGATCAACCCGAACTTTATCGAGCAAAATCTTGCAAGAAAAGGGTTGCGTCGGTGGTGGTTGGGGCCGGTGTGGTGGTTTCAGCTAGTGAATCCTCCAAGCGTGAGGCGGCTGCTGGCGGTGAATCTTCAAGTCGATTCCTGCAGCTTCCGTTGATGCCGTCCTCCCGCCTCCTTTGTCCGAAGTGATCGCTCGTCTTTCCCGGAAGATCTTGATCACTCCGTTGCCGATGGTGCTGCCGGCACTCCTGCTGGTGAGCCTGTTGGTGAGCTTGTTGGTGCACCCCGAAACTCTTGGGCATCCGAACAACTATGTTGGCGTCGATGAAGGTGTGGTCCCGCATGTGCTGCTCCTATTTCTAACTCCGGTGCTTGTTTGGCATCCTCCTCCTCTCCTTCGAGTTGGAGGATTTTGCCACCGGAAGCGCCGTCGGGTGACAAGTGATGAAGCTCAGCCTTTGCTTGGTGTAGTTCATCCTTCTCATCCTTCGCTCGAATTAGTGTCAAACGAGTTTGACAAAGCGTTGGAATGGTGTCTTGCTGCTCGAATGACTTACGAGAGCGCGGTTCTTTCCAAACTTCCGGATGAAGTCTTTACGAAGTCACTTTGGTGATGTAAGTCTTTCTTCATTATCCTCCGATTTCGAAAAATTACTTTTCTGCTCCTCGCTAACTCGAAAGTCGTTTGCGGGAGTCTTCTTGGTAACTTCCACAACCAAGTGGAAGCGGTTACTAGACTCGGTAGGTTGAGCAATGAAGTTTCTAGGCTTCGGGAAATCTCTGAAGCTAAAGATGTTGAGATTGCTCGCCTTCGAATCTAGCTTGGGAGGTGGCGGGAGAAAAGAATTCGATGATTGGTCGTCTTCGGTCGGACTTGGATGATGCCGGGGAGAAGATCCGGCGATGGAGCGGACAGTTGGAAAGTCGGGAGCTAAAGGATCTGAAACATTACCCGAAAGGCAAGCTGTCGTTCCTTTGCCCGAATCCCTTCCAAGCGATGTTCGCAGAGCTGCGTCTTCAAGTATTTACACGATAAGCCTTTTGTTGATATGCTTTGAATGCTTATAACTTGCGGGCGTCCGGGATGGTGAGAATGAAGTATGGGAATCAATATTAAGGAAAGATCCTCATTTTGATACGACTCCCTACGATCTTGTTTGCCATCCTGAAGTGTTTATCGACACGGGTATTCCTCCTCCCGACTGGACCAAGGATAAGATTGATCCTCCACATTCCAATCCAGATATTATGCAATATCTGGAAGATTCTCCTGTTTATTCTCCGCTGGAAGAAGTCAATTATGACGAGCTTGTACCGAATGCGAGTTTGGTCGAGGACCATTCTTCTCTTGGACAAGCTGGACAAAGAGTATGAAATTGCGGAGGATTTTCTGAATATCGAAATATTTTTGTAATCCTCATTTCTTCTCTTCTTTTCCTTGACTCCCCACCAATGGTTGACTCATATGTTTGTTCTAGCAAAGTCGCGTCGATCTTGTATAACTTGTTAACGATCACCCTGTAATGACTTTCTTCTTTGATCAAAGATTGTATCCAGCTCTTGTAATTATTTTGATACGCTGCCTCTTTGGATCTTCTCGCAAGAAATAAGAAATTACTTTATCTTTGAACTTTGCTAGCCACTTGAATCGCTGTTGCATTAGGTCTTAGTTGTCTGAAACAATGCCTTTACTTAAGGATTTCCGGAGAAATACAATAAGTCTGAGAAGGAACTCACTCGGGTTTTAAACCGATGCCTTATACTTAAGGATTTCCGGAGAAATACAATAAGTCTGAGAAGGAACTCACTCGGGTTTTAAACCGATGCCTTATACTTAAGGATTTCCGGAGAAATACAATAAGTCTGAGAAGGAACTCACTCGGGTTTTAAACCGATGCCTTATACTAAGGATAATTCAAAAATTCAATAAGTCTCGAAGGAACTCACTCGGGTTTCAAACCGACGCCTTGCAAAAGGAACTCACTCGGATTTTCATCCGATGCCCCGACTTAAGAAAGTTCGAAAGATTTTCCATAAGCGTTGAAGTGTTGAAGGACCCACACGAATTTTCATCCGATGCCTTATAGTTGGATCTTGTTCTTGAATGTGGTGTATGATGCCCCCCAATCAAAAGATAGTTTGTTGAAAGCCAAAAATTGCATTGATTGAGTTGAAAATGATTACATCACGAACAAAATCGAAATCATCCTCAAGGATAAAACTTTTTGAGATGCCTAGCATTCCACGAATGATCCAACTCTTTCCGGGAATCTATGTTCTTCAGCTCGTAAGCTCTCGAACCGACCGATTTCACAACCATATAGGGTCCTTCCCAGGAAGGGTCCAACTTTCTTTGGTGACGCGGGTCGGAAGCTAGGGTGTTTCTCAACACCAAATCTCCGGCTAAGTACCGACGATTTTTCACTCGAGTATTATAATGAGACGCTATCCTTCTTTGATAATGTTGAGTTCGTGCTATTGCCTTTGCCCAAACTTCGTCCAACAAATCAAGACTATCAAGCAGTTCTTGTTCATTTGCTTTTTCCTTGAACTCACGATCCCGTAACGTCCCCGCCATTATCTCCACAGGTGCCAATGCTTCGGATCCATATGCCAACCTGAATGGAGTTTCTCCTGTAGGTGTTCGAACCGTAGTTCTATAAGCCCACAATACATTATGTAGTTCTTCGACCCAAGAAGCTTTGTCGGCTTCGAGTCTTCTCTTTATTCCTTCCGATAGCGTTCGGTTAGTAACCTCTACCCGGCCATTGCTTTGGGGGTATGCCACCGAGGACATACGATGCTCGATCATATATGTTCCACGAAATTGCTCAAATTGTGGACAGATCGAACCGAGTACCATGGTCGATGACAATTATCTTTGGAATCCCAAAGCGATATATGATTGATTCAAGCACAAATTTCTCCACTTTTTCTCATTAATTGTGCGCCAATGCACGCTTCTACCCATTTTGTGAAGTAATCAATTGCTACTATCGAATATTTCCGTCCACTTTGATGCCTTGGTGAATTTGCCCATGATATCAATTCCCCACATTGCAAAAGGGAATGGGATTTAGAATTGAAGTCATACTTTCCACCGGCGCTTCAATCTCGTAGCATGAATTTGACAGTTACTACATCAACGAACGTAGTCCATAGCAGCCTCTTGGATCTTAGGCCAATATAACCCAAGTCTTAGAATTTTGTGGGCCGAGGCTCTGCCACCCATGTGAGCGCCACAAATTCCTTCATGAACCTCAGCCAAAGCTGATTTTACTCCTTCGGGCCTATACATCTCATAAGGGGTCCAGCATAAGATCTTTTGTATAGTCTCCCATTCTGAATGACAAATCTAGCTGATCGAATCTTGATCAACCTTGCCTCTCTTTGGATCCTCGGGTAACTTGTCATCTCTTAG